>NC_060209.1:169270000-169410000 GCF_021130785.1 Homalodisca vitripennis
TGCTAGTCGAGTTCGTGAAACAGGTCATGTTCAACCTGACCACAACAAAGGAAAGGAACTCGCTAGACCCGTGAGAAGTGATAGGGCACCCGAAGTTTTGGCAGACTTTGAACTGAATCCGCATGATTCTACACGAAGAGTAGCTCTTGATTCTGGTATGAGTCAAAGATCTGTTTTAAGAATCGTTCACGATCATAAAATGCACCCATATAGGATGTCATTACATCAAGAACTCCATGGAGATGATTACCTTCATAGAATGAACTTTTGCTTGTGGGCTCGAGAAAAACTACTACAAAATCAAAACTGTCACCGTAGCATTCTGTGATGTGATGAGGCCACGTTTAGGAGTAACGGAGAAGTGAACCGTCACAATATGAGATACTGGGCGTTTGAAAACCCACACTGGATGCGAGAAGTGGACAACCAAAGGTACTGGACACTAAATACCTGGTGCGGTATTATCGGTGACAAAATTGTAGGGCCATTCTTCTTTGACGATCGCCTAGACCGAGTAGTTTATATCAACTTTCTCATTGGTCACTTGCCTAATTTATTGATCGAAATCCCTGAGGAAGTCTAACAACGTTTATGCACGATGGGGCACCAGCACACTACGCCGAAGATTCTTGATTAATTCTAAACGAGCAATACCCTGACAGATGGATTGGAAGAGGCGGCCCTGTGAACTACCCAGCGAGATCTCCTGATTTAACGTGTATGGACTTTTACTTGTGGAGTAGACTAAAAGAACTAGTGTATAAATCAAGACCAACAACTAGAGAGGACATGATGCAGCGGATAAGGGAGGCTATAAACACGATCAGTAGAGAAGAGATAATTAGAGCTGTAGATAGCTTCACCTCAAGGATTGAACTCTGTCTGGAAAACAATGGGTTGCAGTTTGAGCACCGGTTTGAACTCTTCATGAGGTCAGTTACTAGGTTATTGTTGGTTTTAGTTTGATAATTTATAATTGTCATATTGATAACTTACCATGATGCTGCTGTAACATGGTAGATTTGTTTTCAAAGCCAGTTTGAAGTGTTTATTTTTTTAAATAATGACAGGATACTCTTTCCTTCCATGGCACTCACATCAATGATTAAATAACAACAGGTTTTCTCCTATACATTTTGTGTAATTTAAGTGTAAAACTTTATAATTGAAAATGTGCTAATTTAGTAACTGGGTAATTTTCCTGTTTCATGAGAGAACTCAGCACTTATCGTAAGACATTGTAGTTTACAGTTTTCCAATACCTTTATAAATTTTAAAAAACTCTTTTCAAAATTGGATACAGTATTTTTTTTCAATCAAAAGCATGAGACGAGTTTACTGTTGGAACTTTTTTTTTACTTGCACATTGCACTGATTTTTATAATAAATACATTGAGTAAAATTATTAAAAAATCTATTTTTTACTACAGTTTTGAAACCATTGGAGATAGAGACAAACTTTAAATGTAGAAAATGTTTATTTTTTAAAGACCTTTCTAATGATGTACAACCCAACCTAGGTTGCTATTTGATTTTTTTTAGATTGGGGCTGTTAAGTATTTCAAAATTATATGTATTTTTAAAATGTGTAAATTTTGGGGTAGGGTGGCATTTGATGATATTTTTTGATAAGCCATCTCATCATTAGTTTTCAATAAAAATATCGTCTCTCTACATTTGTGCAGGTAGTTGCAATAAATTTACCCACAAACCCCTGATTTTTTTACGTTTTGGTGTACCCTGTACATAAGCGGCAAGATAGTTTCAAAATTTTTGCATCAAAATAATCAGTGAAGAAATACCTTTAAAATGAGGTATAACTCAACATACCTTTACATTTGAAAATTTTCCAAAAACCACCCCTACCCCCCAAAAACTACCCTTTTGGGGAGTTTTAGAGATTTCAAAATAATTTCTCCAAATTCTTTGGGGTGGAAATAGGGGGGTTTAAGTTGTTACGAATAATCTACCTCGTTTGGTTTGGCCGCTATACGTACTGTACGGGTGGTTTGCCTCACCCTGTATATTTAACTGTTGGATAGAAATAAGTATTTTTTTGATACGTAAATTTATTCAATATAAAGTAAGTTAAAACACTGCACATGGTAAGTGTTCTTAAACCTAGTAGCGCCGTATTTCCCCCCCTTTTATACGCTAGAGAAACGTGTATAAACTATTCATGTTTTTCTAATATCCTCTAGCACTATCAAAGTGAATGATAATTATAAATTAGTTTATCAGATATAATAAGTAACCAGGTACTTATCAAAGTCCGTATAGCAGCGCTTTTGATATAAGTTTCCTTTGTTTGTCATGGCGTTTTTTTGACTTTGTTGTTGTTTTTGTGTCGAATTTATCAATAATAAATACTTGCTAATTTCTTATGTACATATGAATATGAATATTAAAATGACAATTCTTTTGATAATGAGTCTTGTTTTCAGGAATATTTATTTGAATTATGAAACTTTTTAACACAATGGGAAAATTACAGAAAATACGCTATAGATATGTAAATGATCCCTATCTAAGTTTAATCCAAAACCCTGTCTTGACCTTTAAATCTATTTTATTTTGTATTCCAATTCAAAGTAAAAATGTATATAAGGTGTAGAATAGAATATTGTAATATTTGAACCAACCGTAAATGTAGAGTTACGTTAGCTACGTTAAAACATTAAAAAAAGATTTTCACGAATTAATTTTATTCCGTATATTGTAATTATATGTATTCCATAATTTAAGCATTCGAGTACATATCCAATAAATAATTATTAAATAAAATATTAATTGTAAGGTTTATTAAACATTTCATAATTATTCTTTTTAAGTAATGACAGTGTTAAACTTTTACTGTTTTTTTTTATAAAATGTGTATTTTACACGGAGTTAATCATAAAAAATTACGAACTTTTAGTCAAATACTACATACGAGAATATCGATTTGAAAACAAATGGAGTGGACTGTGTACTATAGGTTAAATACATAGATTAGTGCAGTAGAGTGTATAATCCATATTAATATCAGTAAATTATCACTACAATTCAATGAGAAACATTGTTATGTAATGTTATTACTATTTCGACAATATAAGGTTTTTTCCGAAGTACTTATAAAACTAACTAAAGCGAAACTTAATTTGAATACAACTTAAACTTTAGTAACATTATCCCTTAATATTTATTATGTATATTTGTATGTTAAAACTTGGTGGAATGAGTTAGCATACAAAAAATATTGACATGTCAATAAATACATCACTGTTTTTATATCCCCTGTTAGAACATCTTTTTACTTTTAAGAGCAAGTTTTTGTGGAAATTAAATTTATATTCAATCATGAAGCATGTGCATAATATTACGTTTAAAAATTCTATAGCATAACCGTCTCTCTTTCGGGACGTACACAAAGAATGCGCTTAGCCTTGTGGGACCATTTCAATGGCTAAGCAATTTATTTCTATTAGTAACTAGATAACTAGTTAGCTATTAGCTACCGCAAGTCAGTTGCCTCGACCAGTAACTTAATGTAAAAGGTTTACAAGATAAATAAGTTGCTGTATCATAAATAACATGTCTATCGGCAATATGTTAGTAAATACCCGGTGATATTCATCTTCAGCAGCAGATTCAACCCAATCTCTTACACGAACAATATTCCGCTTTCCTGGAATAAGTTTCATGTAACCTTCAACAGGTAGAACCTCTAAAACTTTGGAATAAACAATGATAACTATCTCTTGATGTAATAAGAATCCCTTATATATTAAAAAATATTACAAATTACAGCAATCCTTCTTGTTATACTGCTATTGATTTCACATACACTTTCATATAACTTCTCATATGAAAGGCATTATTTTCCTAGTTCACTTCTAGAGTATTCTATTTATAAAAATAAAAATAAAATAACGCAGAAGATTTACGTGGAAAATTTGACTTTAAATTTTAATTGCAAAAGGTCGACGACCATTGTGAGGTCATACTGCTAAGAAATTTCTGTTTTTTTATATGTTGGAACGGTTGATTCAAGTAATAAATGATATGATGAGGACATATAAACTGTTGTTATGTAACGGCACACGACATTATTATATACAACATTACTCCATCAAATAGTATATTTGACTTATTATATAGAATCTAGCAAACTGGAACATGATGTAGTCATATAAAAATCCGAGTGTTGTATTTACATATTTGAACATTTGTAGGATAAAAAGAAAGGTATGGTGAAATGGTACAAACCTTGATGTGATAAAGTATAAAACGTATCGCTCACTTTTGTGCAACGGATTAATGCAATCTCTACTCCGAGTATATTGATAATTTAACTTGATATTACATTTCAAATCGCGGTTTTATAGTTTATAAAATTGTAAAATGTATATATGTTCTTACAATATCTTACTAGAAGAAGATAAAATATAAAAGTTATTAGGAATAAATTCCGAAAATATGAGTTACAATTTTATTCGGAACGATTTTACCATTTCCATATAGTAAATATATATATATATATATATATATATATATATATATAGTTTTATTTCTGTTGGAAATGTATAGTTACTATTCCCCACTAGGACCAAATCGTAAAAATTGCATTATGGCTATATGCAGACAAAGCGGCATTAGTTATTGGATATTGTACAGTGACAGCCCGTAATTGTGTTGTTCCCAACAATCGGATGCAGGTCGATTGTTTCTGACACACTAATTTAATCTAATTCTATTAGCAAGGAAAATACCAAGAAAACAAAAAGCTCAAATATTTGCATCACAATTAAATATTATTATTGTAACTAAATGATTTATGAAAAAAATGCAACTCAATTTAAGAAATGTTATGCAACAGATATGTCAGGTCAGGCCCACAATTCTATTACTCCAACAACTTCTCAGGGCCAGTAATAATATTACAAATTAATTACTCAACGTCATAGCTTGGTCGTAGTACAGAAACATTCGACAAACGTGATGTTTTAATTTATTCATGTTTTTTTGGGAAGTTCAAAGATACAACCGGTCATCCACTTGAATTCAATGGTGGTCCACACGTCTGATAAGCATAAGATAAGTATGCGTACAGAATGAACTTCAGCTGGCAGCGAGGATACTTTAACTATTTATAGATGCTAACATACCGATAACTAAGCGACATAGCACACTGTCAATTTTACAGTATTTTTGTCAAGGACTACTAGTTCCCGAAAAAATAATAAATATATCGAAGTTCTAGAAAATCTTAAAGTACCTTAATGCACTGTACAGATGCTAAATTTAGTACCACACCCAAATTAAATAATTGTCCCTCTCAGTATGTGAGTATATATATAATAATCCATTACAAATTAATATTAGGACCGTAAACACTTATTATATTCATAGTACAATACTATGTGTATCCCAATCCTTAAACACTAAAACATGTCAATTTAATATTTTTAAATCCAACAAAGGAGGTGCCAGACATACATCTTCTATAAATGTTGTTATGACTCTGGAGTAATTTTAATGTTATGCTAAACTTTATGCAATCTACTTCAAAACTTGAAACACCTGCCAAATCGTTTGTAAATATATATTAAATTAAACATTCAGTAGTGTGATATAAGCTCATACACTGTTACGTGTGGCATTAACTTCCTTCAAATACATAGATGATAATTAACTAATAATTATTTAATAATAACCTAATATAACTATTTATCTGCACTTATAAAATGAAATAAATACTATTAATATACAAGTTAGAAGTACAGTACACCACATATCGCGTACTAGAGTTCAATAAAAAATCACGTATTACATGAAATCTACAGCTCACTTGATTTCGAAAGTTAGGCTACATGTGTTAATATGACACGTGTTAAAATTTGTTGTGATTGTTCTTTGTTTAGAGTTATTTTTATCCTAAGATTTTCTGGTTGCAGTCATGGTTACCAATAAGATAAACGTAAAAATGCTTACTAAAACTCAATCAAATCTCACATGGTAACATGTACCATTATCGAAATCGATGTTGTCTTTATAGAAATGAAGTATGATGCAAAATGTCAAGTTTATAGGTTAGTTCATTATCAAGATATCGTGCGGACATAAATACAATTTTCCAGCTCCTCGAGTAATTTGTCACAGCCAATTACAATTTTAGAGTAAAAAGTTGTATTCAACAGCTACATGTACGCGTACAACCGACTGCTAACGATAATACAATAATACCATATCTTTACATTGTAAACATGTATGTTTAGCAAAACAAGATGACATGTCGAATATAGCGCCAGATTACCTTGCTTGTATTGCACCGTCTAGTATCTAAAGCTGTCTCAGACTTTAGAGAATCTGGAATCTGGTGTCATGTTCGTCTGAAGAGATCCAAAGAAATTCGGCGATGAAGAAGCTCAAAACGAACCTTTACATCGTTTAGCATTAGAGACACATATAAATAGGTGAAGTGGCAGTCTTATTGTTTCATCAGGTGCACAATTGAGTGCACTGCGGTGGTTCTGACACGATCTCTTAAGCACAATAAGCCTGAGACTGCATCAGATTACAGACAATGAAGTTAAATGAAGGTGAAATGGAGGTAAATTTAACATTCAAATTGAATCAACCCCTTCTGCCATAGTTGCGTTATTTGAAAATTATGTGAAATTAAAGAAATTAAAATTCCATGTAAATAAATTTGTAATTATTGTTTTTTAACATGTGAATTATTAGTATTATGCAATAGATTCATATAATCACGCGGAAAGTTAGTGAAATAACTTCCTATTACCAGATGGCTTTAACTTAAATAACTTCTTACTTGTTGTTTTAGTAGTATATTTTTCACAAATTGTTTAAAATATCACATAAAATTAAAGTGAATGAATTATTTACTATATATTTAATATTACGTCAAAATTAATTTGTTTTTTAAGGAATTATTAGACACTTACGTTTAACCAAGATTCTTTATGCTTCGTATGACATGGATTCTTAAACAGTTAAAGTTAACGTCTTAAATAATTTTCGACAAACTACGCAAAATATGATCTAATTATCAAATGAAATTAAGAATATCATGACATCTTGCAATATAAAAAATTATTTATGTTATGATTATTGCGGCTTAATTAGATTTTTAATAATCTCTATATAAATCGTCAAGGTGAAAATCTATGATTATATACAAGAACATATATATTATAAATTCAAACAAAACGCATCTAGTATTGCTCTTGCAGATTGAAGGTTAAAATAATCCTTAAAATTTCTTACAGATTTTCACCCCGATTAAAATTACTTGTGCAACTAGGTAACTATGAAATAGATGATATGCGTGGGTGTAGAACTTTGTATAGGACTGAAGTAACAGTAATTAAAGTCCACGTTCAAAACACTGAATAGGTGTTGTTTAGTCTTGCGGATGAACTAGTTCAACATCTAAATGTGGTATTTAATTAACTATAATGTATTGTAAACTGAGAGGAGTTTACAATGCAGCGCACTTCGCCAACAATACTACGACAGCGCTGTGTGCCAGCTCCTTTTACCGAGAAACTTGACAGATACTAATAGCTAAAATGGGTTTCGTATTCAATCAACTTCAGAAGCTAATTAATTATAATTCCCTGCATAGTCTAAAACTTAAAATCTGGCTGTAGTAAAACTACCTTGTCCTTTATTCCTTAAGAGCAAGGTTAAAACTCTTGCAGTTTTACGCCCTCATTTTTGGTCGTAGCTTTAAGCGAGATATCTCATTTTAAAGATATATGTAAACCCAAACGTAATTTAGTTATTTTTTTCAAGTGCATACTTTTACAATATTTGAATGATTAAGTGAAGTTTCAGATTTGTTCAAGACGTAAAAAACTTAAACAGTAGAAACAGTTTCAATACTGTTTTTACATTTGTTTTTTATTTTATATACTGTATATCTTATAACTAAATACTTATAATTTAAATAATTGGAGTAAAACTTCGCGAGATATAACATTGCTCTTATAGCACACTAAATTCAAGATAGCCGCCTGTCCAGCCGGCTTTTAAGGTGACTCGTTACAGATATACACAATGTTTCCAGGAAGTCACAACATAGTTAAGCAAATTCATCACAACAGTGTAAAGAACATTTCGAAATTTAAATGTCGGGCTATCTTGAAATTGTTATCAGGACTTTTTAGAAGATTTTTCAGATAGCGATCCAGACTTACTATCGAAGAATGAAATCATTTATACACAGTTTGAGGTAAGTTTTGGTATTATATTACCTGTAACAATTAATGTGATGAATTTGAGGTTAGCATTATAAATTCTGCATGATGACTAAATGAAGTTTTCATAACACCGTAAGTAATAAAATGTATATTATTATTAGTTGAAACACAAACTACTTAGATTGATTTCCATTATCCTCTACTTTCATGAAAAAGCGCTAAATATTATTTTGATCCCTGCACTATACTCCCTGGGAATCTAGTACCAAATAACGTGGCACGTCATTTTCCCAACATCCTTGATCTCTTTTGTACCCTTTAAAACGGGTTTCTTTTATGGTGTATAATAAAACTTTATCTGAACATGGTACGGATGTTTCATAACTTTTACACAAACAATAAATTGTAAAAACTAATTAACAGATTTTATAACAATATAAACATAAATGTAAATAAAATAAATGTTACCTACCTAAATACGGCTTCTTTTACTTTAAAAAAATCCCTTGTCTTTATTTAAAATTAATAATATATATAACTATTAAAAATCTCATTTTTTCAGAAGGATAATGTACGGACGGTTATGGAAGAGAACAAAGAACCAGGACAACGTTTATAAGAGGGGGCTGTGGTATTAACAGCAATTGTGTTAAAATCTAGCAGTCATACAATAGTGTTTTAAAATTATTTATTTTATAATAACACCAAGTTTTATTTTCTATAATAACAGCCAGTTTCATACAGGTAACATGATCACTTTTTTGTACGCATTTGCACTGTTACATAGATTCATATCTTTAAACTTTTGATAATTTTCAGGAAAATGATGTGGTAATAGTAGAAGTTGAAGTAAATGATTAGTAGGAACCAGCAGGTATAGAAAGAGGAAATCGATGACCTCCTGTGGGAGCCTCACCTACCAAAATCAACACACAAAGCTAAAAGATGATAAAGTAATTTAAAACCTAAAAGTGTCTTTCTTTGAGAAATACTGAGTGTTACATATAAATTTTTTTTGTGTTGGAACATATTAATGTGTATTAAGAATATAGTATTGCATTTTAACTTATTTATCTTACAGTATTACTACAAAGAGATACCTGTTCTAAACATCTGTAAAATAAACTTTATAGATTTAGTCAAACTTCAATATTCAATGCCGAAATACAATAACGATTGGCACTATTTTTCCATGAGCGCTTAACCTTTTTGAGTTGTTTGTTTAGAAATACATTAAAAATTTATGGAATCAGCCTATTACTCATCCTACTATTTTATATTATATTCTATTTGTATTATATAAAAAAATTATAATATATAAAGTGATGGATATAGTATATAGTTTTCACCACCTACATTTTGTACCATAACACTTTGATGAAAAAGAAAGACCATTAAACAGTGGAAAAACATACAAACGGAAACGAGTCGCATAAATTTTTCTAAAATTGTTATCAATACGCAATTGTAGTGTAAAGCTGATCCTAAATACTTTTTTGCTTAACAACGTTTATTTTACATACACAAACAAACGGGAGAAGAATGTTAAAGAATGTTAAACAAACAACAAACTAACTATATAAAGTCACTTAATAGAAAACTGACATTTCCACTCGCTTGGCATAAACTATCCTGTCGGTCTAAGTTTCGTCACTTAACTCACAACAGCGGTATTTTGTACATTTCCTCGTAACCAATTTTAAGATTGGTTCCATTTCACCTTTCACTTAGTCCAGCGTCTAAGAAGTTGTCACACAATTGACTCCTGGAATCTGGAGTCAAGTCTGTGTGAAGGGATCCAGGAAGACTGGCCGAGTCAGATTGCGGACGCAGCACTACGCGAAAGGTGAAATGGAACAACACTCAACATTCATAATGATTGAACACTTCCCACCATGGCTACGTTATGTGTGTTAATATCGTCACAATAACATTATTGGGCCACAACACAGTAGCACAGCGAGAGTGGAAAGTCATTTTTTAAAAGTGTGGAGAAATTATCATATAGTGCGAGCCGCAAACTCTCTGTACGAATTGCGCTAATTTTCTACTCATAAACAACAATAACGAACATAAATAAATACATAAGTAATAAATTAAACAATAAAATTTACGAAATATCGAAACAAACCCCATTAGGCAGTTGAATGAATTTTTTATTCCTAAATTTCCTTTGTTTATTTACAAACTTAAGCTATAATTAAACTTATTCCTAAATACGTTACAGTAAGGGTTATTGACTTTAGAATTCTGGAGAGCGCAGTGAACTACAACTACCGCAAGCCCCAACGTCAACGATTTCCAAGAAGATCAAATAATAATGAAATCCGCTCTATGTATAGGACACATAGGGTAAGGTTATAAACACAGAGAGTTCTTCCTCTCTTGAAGAAGAAAGTTAAAAAAGTAATTAAAAATTTTTTAGTAAATAAAACTGAAACTGCATGATCTTCCAGCAAAGGATGCCTGATGAACGATACAAAATTTGGTGCAATTCTCTACTAGCATTCTTACCACCTGCATAGTAAAGATTTATCCATCTAGTATATCAAACGAAACAAATAATTTTAGCACATTTAAACATTTTACTTGTAAATTATAAAAGCATTATGTAAATAATTTTAAATATAATTTGGGCTCTCACAGGCTGATATGATATTACACTATAACATGTCAAGATTGAAGCCAAGCTTGTGATATTTAAACCATGCTTAAGAGGATCAACCAATCGATTCTGTAATCAAGTACTACCGGCATTTACTATTTACTGCAGAGCAGAGGCCCATGTGTAATTCCCAACGCTTTACTCCTTTAGTGTATGTTATATAAACCAAGTTATGTCAAAGGATTCGCTACAAGGTCATTAAGTCAAGGCGAAGAGTTCAGATCTATTTTGGTTCTTCTTGCTTTTGTTTTTTTTTTACTATAGTAAAAGTACAGTATGTACGTGTAATAGTGAATATGTGTATACTTGTCAGTGCGTAGAAGGTTCTAATCCTATCCTGCAATTCAAAGACGGATCTTAGATTACTGCATCGTCAAGGCCTGGGATATGTTAAGAACATTATATGATGGAACCGTATTTAATCACGCTTTGGTTACAGTATGTCTATTCCAAGCATCCCTTCACACAATTCATCATCGGATGACGTACACTCCTCTAATATCCATACTCTTCACTATTTGATACAGTTGTTGTACAAGCGTATGTTGATTGTTAAAAATCATTAAGAATATAAATTAAAAATGCTAAAAACACAATTAAAGTACGGAACACCTTAATAACCCGTCCATTAGAATATACAATTCAATGACGTATTTGAGAATCGAAAATGTGTCATTTTTTTTCAAATAAAAAAGTAAGAAAAAGTTTTAGAAAATATATTGAATATATGGTATGCAGTATGTTTCGTACACTGAGTCCACATTGTTGTATCTTAATATCATGCGATAAAATTGCCTACATCGAGGTCGTGAGAAATTTATTTGTTTAAATTTCATTTTATTTGTTTTTTTTTTTTTTTTTTGTTATACATGTAAGTGTATCATATGACTCCTACATGAAATATAACGAAAAGAACTGTAGGACTATGTGCAAAGGCGCATTGTGAAATACAGCAATTTCACTCAACTATAACTATTGCTCTGAGGTAATAATAATACTTTATTCTAAAACCTGTATCTCGCCGTACAGGGAAGACTGTGATATACAAAAATCTTTACGAAATCCATTTAATTATATCAATTATGCTTTTTATAAATCGCTCATATTATAATAATATTGCCTGACAACAACCGTTCCAGTGCCATGTTGCTTCGTTTGGCAGGAAGAGCATACATGGATGTAGAGATACTTTCAATGAGCGTCACATATCGTATTATTCCATTTTTACTATTCCTACAAGGAAAATACTCGTATTCCATACAAACTTCCACTGGTAACGTGGATATATTCGAGACATTTTGGCATTCACTTCGTAAAGGTGTCCGATATGCTCATTTACGAGTTTCCGTGCACGATTTCTGTATTTTCTATACAGCGAGACTGTGTTAAGTCCATAGTCATTCAGATGGAACATACCTAATCTTATGGATATTTTGATTTGTGATAGACGCTGCTTCTTAACTTGTCTCACTCACGAACTTTTAGGTCTCTTGATTTGATTGGAATGGGGTGAAAAGGTAGTGAAAATATCTCCTTAACCAATAATTACTCACGTAATGATGGGGTTAGGTGTAGAAATATAATTAGTGGCAAATGAAAGTTTTTACGTATATACGAGGATGGGAAACAAATGCATGACTCTGCATAGTCGTTCAGATCTCAAACTTACATTTTTCCACTATTTACATGGCCGTCTCACCAAGCTACTTTTTGATACTGACGAGGAATACAATTTAAAGTATTGAAAATTACTGGGTGTGTAAGCGAGATTATGTATATTAATACGAAATGGGTCCACACAAGGGGGTTTTAGCAAATATAAGCCTCAGGGGAAGATAGTATATCGTTTAATAAAGATTTCCAGTGTATGAACAAGTGAGGAAACAAAGCAAACCCGACTTTAAACGTCCTGACTCCCAGGGTTATCTCTTTGTGCAGATGTCCAACGTTATTTGTGGGTCATATTTTAAAATCTGGTATTTAAAGCAATGCTTAGTAATAGTAATAATAGGTACTCTGCACTAAAAAATAAAAAGCTAAATGTATTTATACGAGATATTTGAGAATTAAATGGCATAAAAATACAAAATATTGCTTCAGAAATACAGAAAAATTAATTAAATTTAAAGTTTAAATGTTATTCATCTTGTCTATTTAAAAACCAAAAACAACACTTTTTCATCTGCATAACTGTGTGTCTTATTTTACTGAACTGCTATTTATATAACTACTTTTCTTATTTTACAAAAACAGTGATCCACATCTTAATAATCTGTTAGTACTAAAGCTTTATCTCCGATAAAGACGTTAACGTGATTAATTTCAAAGTTTACAACGGCTATTGGCAAGCGTCTGTGTAGTCTGATCCATTCACAAATCACAAAAAACCATATCTCAACCGCATAACAGCATATCCCTCCCTCTTTCATAATGTTGGACTGTGCTATATTTACTTACGTAAACATTTTGTTAGCTAAATTTAACATTAATTCATAATATTTAGCTACTGTACTAAAATACTAGTACAATTGTGGATAGTCACAAAACGTATTTTTGACACTTGATATACCTGATAATCTCACTTTTTGGAGAGTTTTAAAACTTCTACATTAGGAATGCGGGGTGATATAGGCACACACAAAAATTGTTCATTGTTGGAAAATTTATATTTATTAATTATGCATTATAATGATACAGAGTCTATCGTTTGCTGAAAGGTACTTCAATAAGGGATTTCTGAAGCAGAACGTTTTCTCTTAAAAATCGACACCTCAAAGGGGCTACAATGTATTCAATGTAAGATAATGAAAAAGTTACATTACGTCCAATATGTAATGTTACTTGTAAAGTGCCGGCAGTCAGGCAATATCGACATTAAACACTGTTCTATGCTGACTCTAACCTAGTTCATGACTCAGGGATTTATTAGCCATAACCTCAACAGGTTAATGAATTGAGAGAGAAAGGAGTATATGGATTAACGCTCATGAATCCAAACGAAGGGAGACACTGAATGTTTTGTCTACCTTAACCTGGGTTCGGTGATCTGAAAGTTCAAAGGAGGAGGTACTAATGTAGTTTAAACCCAGAGGAAATAAGTAACATTAATATTCTTACCCAGAGTAACTTTTTATTTAATGTCTTAAATTAATTTTTTCCATCTACCTGTCAGTCCGCTTATGACAATTAAGTACTGTACTATGCCCTATCTGATGTTGACTCAAACCTCCAGTTACAAAGCTAACGTAAACAATTTTCATTCCTTTTGTTTATCTTCCATTTTCAAAACACGTCAATTAAGATCACTAAAACAACGTATCTCAAGATAAATTCACTGGAATAAATAATTAAATTTTATACTATCCTTTGGTAGGTCTAAAACAGGTATTTAAAAATCATTTGTACTAAACACAAAAGCAAATTAATGTATGCTTAAGATATTTTAAAGCTGCCATTTATTAAGTTTTTTTAAGTATTGGCTATTCATCAAGAACCGTATATGGGCTGTCTCGTCACAGTCAACCTATAGTAACTCAAATATTTATTATTTTATTTTAATAACTTTTTATTGTGTTATTAGTTTTGCGGTAAAATTAATTTAAAATTTGATTCTTGTAATTATATTATAAAATTGAAGTTTTATGGATATTAAAACTTATAATGTTTAGTCGCTGCCATTTTGAAAATATATAGAATTATTTAATGATATATTTTAAGTTAATTGGGCTTCTTACCATAAACAACATTCAACAAAAAGTTTGGTAGAATTTAATTAATTAGTTTATAAGATATTAAGAAAAAAATTAAAAAAAACATATGCGTAGAGACAGGCAGAGGGACATAAATCATGCTTCTACTGTGAAAAATGTTTGTCTTGACCTGAGCAATAACGTTATATCCCTTAGTCTAGAGAATTACGGGACTGAGGACATCCTGTATAATTACAAAAACATTCCAAAAACACAAAATTAAGATTCTTATACAGTAAATAGAAGCAGTGTTACATTCTGCAGTAAACAAATTTTTGGTACACTCAAACAACCGGTGCTATTATAAATAAATGAGTTGAAGCCTGGAGATGGCACTATTACTTAGAGCCTAGAACACAAAATGTTTTAGTCGTCCACGCACAAAAATAATTGAAAGGTAATGAGACTAGTATTATTATGAATGTATAGGAGCACCCCAGAAGGTGACGATAGAACTACCTTATAAAGGACAAAGCTTTGGTTGCGCTCACAATGGGAGACGCCTTTGAGCTACAAGGAATAAGCGATTAATGAGACAAAGCTTCACGGCGTCGTTTGTTGTAGCGGACAAGCAACTGATCAATTCAGATCAGTTTCGATAAATATAACAATACTTTTGTTATAAGAACAATTTATGCTTTTAATTATATGAGAAAATATGAACCCATTTATACAAAATTATAAGCCCCAACTCTAGATCAGCAAATATATAGTATAATTTTTTATAAAACTCTGCATAAAATGTAATGACGTAATAGTAGTATATTGTTTTCAAAAAAGGCACTCAATTTTGCTGTAGACATTTTTTAGCTTCTTCGTGTGTTACCTCCTAAGATGTAAAATATAACTTTATTAGGTTAAAATTTATATATTGTTTTTGTTACCAGAAACGCTTATTCTGCATTGATATGTACACTAACACACATTTAAAAAACACTATAAAATCTAACAGGAATCATCACCTTTGTTCATTAATATGGCTAAGGTGTAGCGTTTCTACAATGTTTATATTTGTATTTGATAACTGTATCCACTATTATCCTATTATAAAGACTGATTATTTATACTAATTGAGATTACTAAAATTCTAAAAGAACATAAAAAGGATGAATGCCTTAAGAAGAAGAATGAATAATGGTACAATCCAATAATGTTTAACGAGTGTCTTATTTCGGCACAACAGCTGTGCCCTTGTCTGTTCTGGCAAACTCTACACTCCTTTATTATACGTTTCTTTTTACTTTAAAATGGTAATCATAATACTACTTTAGAAACATGTTCCCGATATACACAGCCGATATAAGAAAAATTCTAAAACGTATAGAAAGTTCACCCAATCGTGCTTTATTTGAATTATTCAAATATTGCGTTATTTATCGTGACCAATTTTTGCAAATATTCTTTCACTAACTCTTGCATGCTACATGCACAAACTGTCCATTTTTTCTTGGAATAAAATAACAATGTTATAAATAACTAATAGTGTACCTGCAGTAACAAGGTTTATTCACAAACAACTGTTTTTTCTGTCGCCACTTCAATTTGTATGCCATTACTCGTGCGAGGTGAGACCAGTGAAAAACTGCAAACAATGTCCAAAAGTGTTAGTTAGGTTCGTTAAACTCTAGTTTTTTAATTTGTTAATAAGAGTACATCATTGCTAATATGTAAAATAAACTAAAATATTTACTACAGCATGTTTTTTAGATTTAATATTATAAATCATTAAGAGATATTACAATTCCTTCTTGGAATTCAAATTATTATTTAAAATATACAATAATCAGGTTCAAATTTGTAGATTTCTCACTGGGCATAAAAAAAACACAAATTACAGTGTACTTGTATGCGCAAAGCCAATTATTTAGTTACTGGCAAATCAATAAAGCCAATAAATTGTAAACAACACAAAGATTATGATTAATTTAAATAAAACTAATAATTCAAATCTTCAAAAAGATTTGAAAAATAAAAGGAGGATACGAGTGTTAACTCATATTGAATACGAGTATTTTATCTGGAAATAAAACAATAATCCAGTCACCATTGCTTTGTTTGTTATAAAGTTTTCAACAAAGGTGTTTTGTATCTTCTTTTCTTTTTGAGGTTAACATTTTGAAAGTTATGTAACATAAACAAATTTAAATCGACATCTATTTGAAAATTTAAAATCCGATAAATCCTACAACTACGTCGTTACACCAGAAATAATGAACATTATAAATAAATAAAACAACTTGTTATCAGGGACTTTAAAATTAAAATAAATTGTTGCACAGAAATTACCAATTGATTTTACAAATTTATTAGGCATTAACTCATTTACGCTTATACTTAATTATTTCTCCGGATTTTTTTAGGCCTATATTGTAATATTTTGGTAATTATATGAGTTTAATAAAAAAAATAAGTAAACAATTTTTTCATGTAAATTTTTAAAAGAATATATAACATGGGTCGAAAACGACCCCATAGGCGCATGGAGTACTAAAATAAACAATTTAGAGAACATAATACATTTTATTCTATTATATATTTTATTTCAATATGGTTTGGACAAAGTCTTGGTTTTGTACAATCAGAAAATATTATATTATTTTCATGTTTGATTATTTAGTGTATGAATACTGTATGATACATAGGACACACAATTTATAGTCATACAAGAGGACTTTAAAACAAGTTAGTTGTTCTTTTTTTGCGAAAGAGTACCTCTTCGCTTTGTGGAGGGGATGAACCCCAGTTACATTTGACATGACAGTGACAACAGAATTGTCATTCCATTGCAACTACGCTTTCTTCTTCACACAAGTAACTCTCAGACTCACCTCTGTAACATTTCTTTGGTTTCAATTAAACACAATTTATTTCTTCTATTGTCAAGTACAGTACTTGAAGCTCCTAAATTCCAAGGCATGGAACTAGGGATGCACTCGTGAAAAAGTTGTAAAAATACAAAGAAAATGTTATTTCAGGAAACTCACTTTCCAACGTATACACAAACTATTGATTTACCTAAGCCTAGTTAATTTTTTGTTGCTCACAGCCCTAAGAAAAATAAAAAATCATGCAATAGCTGAGTTTTGGAGCAAGAACCCAAGTCTTAAAAAACCGTATAGGTTTTCTACGAAAGAACTGCTTGCACCCATGCCGACCAAAAGAAGTAAACATAGATTCATCTATAGATAAATTTGTTTCTATTGGTACAAGTTTTATAAACGCATTGATTTTGTCCTTTTGGCACACATTGATTTCAATGGATTGCATTTATAACATAATCTGTCGTTAAAATTGATAACAGCAACATCAAATTGGGATTATTTTTTGGGTCTCCAGTGGTCGAGTGTGTCCAAATATTATGTAAGGTTTCAACGATTTTTTAGAATATATAAAATTTTTTTTTAATTTCCAAATTAAACTAGTGTTTGATATTTTGTTAAAAAATGCTGGAAGATAAACTCAAGTGTGTAAAATAACGTACCACATGAACTTACTCTCTATCATGATTTGAGTTTCGAATCTTTTCAAATTTTTTTATTCTCATAAGTACTTAATTTTAAGGATAACCAAATTTCATAAATACTGAATTCCGCTTGTTATTTGTAAGACACTTCTTGTAAATTGTGTATTTACTAGTTTATATAACTTAAAAAACACATAAAAGGTTGCATACATAATATCATATAACATTTACCAAATATATGTTTTTTTAACTGTTTAAAACATTTATTTCAATTTTGAAATAGTTATAAAATTATATACTATCAAGCATTATATTAAATAATAATTAATTAATGCATATAATTTATAAGTTTTTAGAATATAAGTGTGTAAGCTATGACAATGTTGTCTATTTGAGAATATTAATTAAACTTCAATAAAAATTATGAGCACACCAATCCAATCTGATTTGCCAACAATATCTGTAATAAATTAACAGCGAGTTATCCACTTACATACATCATAATTAACCTGATCTATATGAACAGCAACATCTGGATAATTTGTCTCGTATTGGTACTAGACTGTATCTGGGTTACTGTTAAACTCTCATGAGATTATTCTACCTCGCCTGAATGAACACTAAGTGTAATGACTGATCAATTGTTTTACTGGGGTGTAGTTTAATGATATTATTGGCTGATAACATGCAGACTATAATCCAGACAGGTATTCAGTAATAGACTATTAACCTGCTGCACAATGAACTCCACGAGTACCCATCTGCCAATTGTTTATATCGCAGTGGAATCCGCGTTTTATAATCGTCCATTAGTTAATCCTTTACTATAACTATCGTAAAATTACAGTTTTTTTATATTAGCCCACTCTTTCGAGGAATCGATTTAATATTCAACAAATTAAAATGTGATTTGTCTCTCTAGTTAAGAATATAAACTCGTATAAATAGTTACCAGATTGCAACGGCACTTTGTATAAATACGTATTAAATACCGCAATTTAAGAAAATAATATTTAATTTTATATGTATACAGTATAAAATAATGAAAATTACTCTACAATATTTATTGGAAATGGAGAATTAATTTTATTTATTCAAACAAATATTGAGAAAAAATTTATATGTATGTATATATATATATATATATATATACATATATATACATTAAATTGTATAAATGGCAATTGCCTTATTTAATTTCAATAAAAATTGAATCGCAAAAAGTACATTTATGTATGTACTTAAAATATATATATATATATGTACTTAAAAAAAATATATATATTATAGCACCAAAAAACCATATAGCTCTTCAATATATTTGCAAAGCAATAAGCTGTCAGATTTTACACATAATGATTAAAGTGTCTGTAATATACATTACCATTAAAAAGTATATTATATGATAACTATGGATATTAAAAACGTGTTTAGATTATTATTATTATTGGTTACTGCCAAGTGCCATTACTAGGATGCAATTTGATTGTTAATAGTATTGATACTGTGATATTTCAAAAATCTTTAATGTAAAAAACAACCACTATATTAAAACACGTGATCGCAATAAAATTAGTTGCTCGCACATGTTTATTGATTGAGACACACTTAACCGTTTTCTGTAGGCACTATAAACTTTACTGTTATGTATATCACGGTATATTGACGGTGTCCCTAACATTTTAGGGTATACATACAGGGTTTGTCCGGAAAGTAATAGGACTGATTTTCATTCGCCGAGACTATACTTCGGAGAGTGCGCGCACCGACTGGATTCGGTAGAGGGCGTTCCTAGCTAACGAACAAGCGGCTGGTCAGTTGTCTGCAAGCCGAAAATGCAGCGTTCGTTAGAGAAGAGGTAAACGATTAGATTCAGTGTGAAACTCTGTAAATCAGAGAGAGACATTTGATATAATCAAGCAGGCTTACTCAGATGTTGCTTTAGCAAGAAGTGGTGTGTTTCGGTGGCACCAGGCCTTTTTGGAGGGCCGGGAAGAGGTCGCTGATGAAGACCTTGCTGGAAGACCTTCGACTTCGACAAACACCGACAATGTGACTCGTGTGCGCAAAGTTTTGAACTCAGACCGTCGACTAAGTATTCGTTTAATTCCGCAAATGTTACATTTACCGAAATCTGTGGTTCATGAAATTGTGACGGAGCATTTGAACATGCGCAAAGTGTGTGCGAAGATGGTCCCAAAAGTGCTCACTGGCGACCAGAAATTGCGACTCACACCGCCTCTCTTGTGAACAGCTACCTGACCAAGGCCGGCATGCTAACTCTTCCACAGCCGCCCTAATAGCCCAGATGTGGCCCACCAGACTTTTTTTTGTTTTCTCGCCTGAAAAGGCAAGCATTTTGAGAGGAAAGAGGGGATCCAAGCAGCTTGCACCGCGGCTCTCAAGGCTATTCCGGAGAATGCCATCTGTGACGCCTTCAATGCTTGGAAATCGCGCTGGCAGTGCTGCATCGACGCAGAAGGAGCCTATTTTGAATTTGTTTTAAGGAATTGTAACGATTTGCACAATAAATTGTTTTTAATCGACTCAGTCCTATTACTTTCCGGACACACCCTGTATATGTATTCTATATGATCCATACAATCTACATGATGTATGACATTTATTTATCGTATTTTGAAAGTTTTATAATCAAAACCACATACCTTAAATAAGTAAAATCATTCTCAAGGGAACCATTCTAAATCATTTATAAAATATTTTATGGTTATAATATACTTTAATAAATGTAATTCAGTAGTTATTTTAATTGCTTGATTCTAGATACAAGGAGTAAAATTAAAATAAATCTTGTAATATTTATTTGGTCTAATTATTAAAGAATATTTATTTTCCAATACGGCCATGCTGATAGAATTATAACATTCACGTATTAAATTGCGAGGTTCAAATTGCGTCAATTTAACACACTTTACCAAAGCCTGTTGATAAGCTTGATCAAACAGATTGACGGTTAAATATACAGCCTTTCAGTGTTAAGAGACCTTTAGAAGTAGGTGTAGTCACTTTTGTCCAGTTTTGTTTATTGGCAAGCAGAAATATTTAAGTTTCCTTAAGTGACTTACAGCACTTTACTTTTATAGTTTATTCAGTTACCACAAACAGTTCAAAGTGCTTATTACCAAATTTCTTTCACAAAAGTTTAGGGAACTCGCTTAATTAGACGATGAAACTAATTATTTCACATATCTCTATAAGTAGTTAAACTCTTTGAGAGATGAAAGAGCTTGTAGTGACAGTTCATCAAACTGGTTATGGATAAGATCTAGAGAGCGGAGTGAGCCAGCTATGCTTCTCTAAATCAACAAATGTAATATTAATGTTATTGTTTTAATTATAAATATATTTATTTTATAAATTTACCTTTTGTAAATGTTACACAAACAATACACAAAAAAAGATGATACATTCACGATGAACATATTAGCGGTGAAAATATATATTTAATACTAATATTCAGCGTGCAATGCATAAAGCAAATCATAACGACGTTTAAGTGCTGTAATGTCGATTAATCTAAATCTTAAAATTTCATGTAGTATTCTACCAAATTAGTGTAAGCATTTTTGTTTTCTTAGCAACAGCTTTATACAAATTATTTACATTTAACTCCTGATTTTTAAATGCCAATTCTTAAATATTTAAAATCTAAATAAATCAGAATTACCTTCATTAAAAGCATTAAAATTTCAGTGTATCACTGTTTTTGTACAAAGGAAGTTAACAGTGTATTTTATCTCAAAATTATATAGTAAACTGTTTGCGTTAAGTGGTCATATACATTCATGTAAAAAATGTAACACAGTACCAGTGTTGAATCAATTTATACTTTGGCTACTTTTCAAATTATTAACTATCTACAATTTATATTAAACTACTACTTAGATATTTGTCACAAAACCTGATTTGAAATATAAAATCGATTTGATTTATTAAAATTAAAAACAATTAAGGCCGACATTCTAAAACAGAGACAAAAAGTTTTCTAAATTGATTACAACAATTGTTATAATAATAGGCTCCTTTGTATGACTTAAATGTTATAACTGTGTCAGATTAAAAAATATATTAGAAAATGTGGCAACCATTAAGCTAAGAAAAACAAAACTATATTTAATACAATATTTTGTACTCAAGGTCTGTGGATACGTACACAGTTAGGTATGTTACGCAATTAAAACGGGAGAAGGGAACAAAGAACCACCATATATTAAATATGTGTTAGGGAGAAAACTTTAGTTGTATTCTTGTCCAAGCAGTATAATTTAAATTAAAATAAACTTCTATTATTATTAATGTACGGATGAAATCCAGGTGGTGACACTAGAACTGCCTCAGAGGAAACAAAGCTTTAGTCAACCACCTACAAAGGGAATAATATTGAAAGTAAATGAGTATACTACATACTATTATAAATGTAAAAGTTTAAGCAAGAACGTATTGATAGAACTGTTTTAGAGAGGATAAAGCTTTGGTAGCGCTCACGAAAGAGGAAATAATTGACACAGAGACGCCTTTGAGTAACAAGGAATAAGCGATTAATGAGACAAAGCTTCACATCGTCGTTTGTTGTAGCTGTCAATCAACTGATCAATTTCGATTAGCTTCGATAAATAGAAAAATACTTATTGTATATGAACAGTGTATGCTTTAACTATATCGAAAGATATGAACTCATGTTTATAAAAAATATAAGCCCTAACTCTTGCTTGCTTTAGACATTTTTAATAGCTTCTTCGCATGTTATGGAAAATTCGAGTATAACCTTTTTTGGGTTAAAATAGATATTGTTTTTGTTTTTAGTAGAAATTCGTAATTTAAATTAATATGTACAAACTTAATATTGAGTATGAAAACAACAGAAATCCATGATCATCTTGTTATACAAAGGTGTATGAAATGGTTTATACAAAGGTATGATGCCTTTTTATACTTTTAGCTCTTAGCGGATTTATTCTATTTAATTCATAGAAATTTATCTAAAATTTTATTAAGTTAAGAAAAGGATTTTGTTGCTAAACGCTTATTTAATATACGTTGAAAGATTTAAAATTCTCTTATTAGGCGAGTATTGGCTAAGGTTATCTCTCGAGGGGGGCTGAAACCACTTTATCTATATTTTCTTGTCTGTCCACACCATATATCTGAAAAGAACTTACCTACAGACTTGACATTGTAAATGAAACTTCATTGTTATAGGCAACGAGGTTGATGATGGTGCATGTTATTTCGTGTTATTTGGCTGAGATATAGTGAACATTTTTACATTATAGACTAATTGCCATAGAATATCTATACGGCACAATAACATGTAACATCGTAACACATTTAGCTATGGACTTGAAAAATCCATGTAACTTCAGCAAAGCCGGATGGTACTTGGTGGGACGTACTCTCGCTTTTTACAAAAAAACGTATTTGGGAAAATAAGTTTTCTTATCCCAAACTAAAGTTTTTCATTAGAAAATGTTAATGTTTTAATAACATATACATATACCTGTGAATCGTTTTATTAAATCTATTCTTTCCAACTCAAAAACCACAATGTATGAAAACTTATCAATTCCCCAAAATTGATTATGCGAACTATTAAAATAATATATTTGTAGTTTTCTCTTACAATATCTATTTTAGGGGAAAAAAGATCACTAGAGTATACATGCAGTCGGAAAAAATAAACGACAATTTGTGAAAAATAGACAATGTTTTAGTGAAACTGTCTGCACTTCTGTAATATTTAATACAAAAATAATTGTTCTATGGTAATCTCGATAACCTTCGTCCTTAAAAGTAAGTAATAATCTTCTAATACACACAACAATCACTTAGTATTGCAGTTTTAAAATGTAATACTCTCAGGAAAAGGTGAAAATGTTTAGAAATACATCCATACTTATTAAAATAACCTCTATTTGAAATACTTTACGACAATTTCAGTTATTTACATAATACAATGATTCAATATACTAATTGAGATGAAAAAAAAAATAAAAAGGAATGAATACTCTAAAAAGAATAATGATAGAAACCGTGCTGCAGTAACGAGAGACTTGTTGCGGCGCAACAGCTGCGCCCTTGTCTGCCCTGGCAGACTCTTCACTCCTCCATCTTCCGTTTCTTTTACTTTAATATGATACGACATAATACTAATAATACTACTTTAAAAGTATATTCCCGGCCTCTACTGCGATATCAATTAGTTTGTGGTTTAATTTTACATGCATTGTGAGAGACTATTACATGAAAAACTATGAAAGACGTATCCAAATATTGTAGCACGATATTGAACTCCATGAAATTTTCAAAAAAAGAATATAATATAAAAGAGAACACTTATTTGTTTTAAAGATTAACTCATAAGCATTTCCATGGCCAATCTGTAATAGTAAAATGTTGATAGTTTCCAAACGTTTAGAACTCTACTTTAGGACAGATAATAGTAACAAAAAAAACACAACACTTTTGTACACAAAATAAGATATGTACAAAATTTGTTTATTTTCTTTATATGAGCACATATTTAAAAATGTATACTGTATATAAATACGTAATTCTATATTGTCTATAAAAACTGAGATTATGAACATTACGAAAAAGCGGCAAGTTAAAACTTTAATTGGAAGAGGAGTTTTTATGAAATTCTTCCAGATATATAAATATACTTGTAGCATCTGCTTGGTTAGAATAAAATAAAAAATACAGTTATTACTGATAGCATTAACATGATTACATACTTCAAAAATGTTAAATGGCCCAATTAAGTTCTTTATTTTCTTCTTAAGTACATTTAAAGAGATAACATACTGTCGCCTCCTGAAATTTGAACACAAAGTACGCCCAATCATAATTGTTTTTTTTTATTATTATTATTCAGAGATTAATTTATCGTGTCCACCTTTTTGCAAATATTCTTTTACTCACTCATGCATGCTACATAAATAAATTGTTCCCTTTTTCTTGGAATAGAATAACAACGTTATAAATAGCGAATGGTGTTCCTGCAGTAACAAGGTTTATTTACAGACAACAGTTTTTTCCTGTCGTCACTTCAATTTGTGTGCCATTATTCGTGCATGCAAGGTGACACCAGTAAAGAACTGCAAACAAGGTCCCTGCAGTTTTCGTTAGGTTCCTTAGCTTTTAGTTTTAGACCTAATGACTTTAACAAGAGTACGTATAGCATTGCTAACATCTAAAGATTATCATCGTTACCACAACATATTTATTTACAGTTATTAAAATACATAATAAGGAGAGATGCAATTCCTTCTTGAAATTTAAATCAATCTTAAAAGGAAATACAAATATAATCATCAGGTTGCCATTTATTGATTGTTCATTGGGCATAAATATTCAAACAGTCTATTAGTATGCAGAAAGCGAATAATTACTTATTTGAAATTCAGTGAAGCCAATAAACCGCATAAAGCATAAAGGTTATGATTAATTTTTATAAAACTAATGAAATCTTGTAAAACTAACTTATGAAAATAGAAGAAAAAACATATCAAACAGAAATGTAGCATGCGAGTTTTAACTCATATTAAATATACGAATATTTGATCTGAAAAAACCAATCAACTCAAGATTGCTTTATTTCTTATAAGTTTTCAACAATTGTGTTTGTAACTTCTTTTTTCTTAAGGTTAGCATTTCAGTTATTTAAAGTAGTTATCAATTAAAAAATTTAGATTCGTAACTTAAGTTAATTTCTACAACTACGTCCTTACACCAAAAATAACTAAAATGTTAGCCAAACAAAACGACTGGTTATCAGTAAATTAAAAGTAAGAATAAAGGTTTGCATAGTAATGGCTAAAAGATTTTTTACATTTTAGGTATATGTCTATTAGTAGTATTTGTATATAAACTCAGCTTATAACCCTTATTACAAAAGAACGTTCACAAATATCAATTACAATGAATTATCATAATCTATCACATCGTTATGTTATACTTATATTCTGTTCATAGGAATTAAGGTATCACAATTTTGGTCTTTTTACACGCATGCTATGTGTTTCAACAATATTTACTGTTTCTTGTTAGTTTGCACGAAATTTTTGTTTGCGATGACTAAATCCGCCGTTTTAATACCACTATAGAACAGTAAAATAATAATAGCACGTACAACCATAGAAAAGTACAACGCTGTAAAGTAAAGTATTTATACTGAGCTACGGATTTTATTATTATTAATTTTATTATTACTGAATTTATTATTAATAAGATAAACCGACGCCACTAAACGAATTAAAATATATCGTTGTGTTAGACGAATAGGATATTTACTTACACCTAATGAGCCATATCTCAAAATATTTTTCTTGCATAGAAAACTATATATATATATATATATATATATACCCTTGTATATATATAATATATATATATATATATATATAGTGTTAATCAATTATAAATCAATTTAAATAATGATAATTTTTACTTAAACTAATGCAATTTATTCATAACGAGGTTGTATTTAGCGGAACAAGATCCTGTAAAAAGATAACAATTACAAAACTACAGGCAGGTTATCTGAAAAACATCATATACGTGTATAATGATACGTAACACAGAATAACCTACAGTAGATCACATTTTTATAGAAATGTTGATATTTATAAAGTTTTATACATTTATATTTTTTGAAAATATGATACACTAATAATTTTGTAATTAAATTAACAAACTTCTTTAAAGTTAGGAATTGTTTATTTATTTAATTCTCTATTATTCGAATATCGTCTTCTAATACTTTTTGAGAAATTCCTATCTCACCACACAACATTTAACACATTCGTAGAAATGCTCAATACAAACATCAGAGCGTGTTATGTTCTGAACCATAACTTCCGTTCTCATTCATATATCCATCAGCTGTGTACGCTCGCCTATAGGCCTTCATTTTGAAGTAAACAATCATCCTCAGTTCATTAAAAAAACACATTTTAAGACGCAAATACTTATGAAATTATGTAAACATTATTCTATAATTAAACCTTTTCCTATTGCAAAACAGAAGAAAGATCTTTGCTCTCATAAAAAAGATTTTTTCCTAAATAACATCAGTAACAATACATTAATAAAAAGATGTATATCATAAAACATTATCGACAAGTTTTTTATAAACAAATTTTATAACCTGTGATTTGGTTCACTGTCGGAACTATACTTATTGTTGAGATAGGACTTGCATGGCGGACAAATTTGCAATTGGTTCGTTGTTTGTTATTCAATTTGAACATTTAAATTGTCATTGTATTTGTTGATAAAGTTTCCATAAAAATGTTTTTGTATGTAGTACTTTAAAACATTTTAATTCAAATTCTTTAAATTGCAGATAGTTTTAATAAAATTTAAAAGACGACCAAACATTTTTAATTTACAGACGTTAGCTTAAAGAGTTCGCTAAATTTGGATTTCGCTACATTATTTTTTAAATAAAACATGTATTATTTATGTATCTTACCGTCTGCCTGCGGGCAGACGGTAAACCGACAAGGATGCACCGTAATGAATGTTTGCTTCTTTTCACCAAAGGGGCAATATTCAAAAGTTTGTTTAGAGCACAACCTGCATAACTGTTAAAAACTGAGGATACTTTATAATTTACTTACAAATTGAGTATTTTGATGATACCTTTACACGCTATATAACATTTTAGGAAATCCTTTTCGTTCTTAGAAGTGCCTTCAATAACATTTAACGCCAAGTTAGAAAGAAGGGTTGTGTTCGGGTTGTTCCAAGGGGGAGGGGGAGACTTGAGTCGCTTCTCGCAGTTTATGATCACATTTCTCCGCGTGTTTCCAATAAATGCCGCACATTACGACTCTCCCAACTGTCCTAACCAACCCCCTTCAAATAAATAACTGGGTTTACATCATCTTTACATTGTTTTTTTTACAACTCCTTGATGTCTTTTCTTCTGTGTTATTAATTAATCACGAACCGCGTTAAAAACTTTCCACATGAGTTTTAGGAATTGATAATTAAGTATGCACTGATTTATGTATCTGTGAATTAAATGTTTTTAGTTCAAATACAATAATTGTACTAATCAATTTACTGTTTAATTAGTACAAAATTTCAAATAAAATAACATAAATTTACTTAACGTCAGTGATATACATAACCAGTAAACTTTTTCAACTTTGTCTTTCTGTTGAATATGCATCTGTATAACATGCATAGGTTATGTCTTCAATTTTTATAATAATCAGACCCAGGTTCTTGACTGGTAGAATTCAGTTCTATTTCAAGCAATTTTATTGCATAAATCACATTCTTCATCTCTTCCTCAAATGCTGTACATTTTCCACACTTTATATTATTTATTGTTCTGCTTTCATTCAAATTATGTATTCTTACAACCAATGTTGTATTTTTCTCTTGAATATTGAAGAACAGTTTGAAAGAGCTTCATTAAATACATCCCAGGACATAAGATTACCAAATTGCTTAGTAATAACTCCCTGATGTTCATTTGAAACTTTAAAAATAACTTCTTCAACTTTATTTCGAATATTATTATCAATCACGTCATTAAAATGTTCATGAGAACACATAGTGGTTAATGTGCTGCTGACAAATTTATTTATGATTTTGTCTATTATTTTGGAGTGAACACTATTTAAAGATTCTGATGACATATCTGGAATATTTACTTCATTCACGAAACATTTTATCTCTGTATGACAGGATATTTTAGGAAAGTGGTTTGTGGTTTCATTCTTGAAACATAAATCTTCAGTTTGTGTTTAAAAGGATAATTAGAGGTAGTCTGTTTTATTATATACTTGTTTGGATTACAGACTTAAATATATTTTTATCACTTGTTTGAAAATCCATTATGCTTAGTTTATTTTATACTAACTTCTGTGATGTAAAAAGATTTAGTACATACATTAGTCTTTGGTTAAGAACATTTAAATATGTTCTTATTTAGCAATTATGCTTCCCGTAAAGTAAAATAAAACTTTTAAATGGTTTTGGAATGACAAACAATTAAGAAAACATATTCTAGTTTAAGCACTGTAAAACATCAATAATTTGAAAAGCAAATTTGGTTGCTGATATTTATGATATCGCAGACCAGTTGTATCTTGTAATTACTCAAAGGCCTGCTAACTTGCATAACAATTTGCAGAGCGCTGTTGCTTTCCACTCCACAATTGATGTCAGCTTGTATCTATAGTTTTAAATAGCATAGAATTAATTTCTTAGTTTTGTTTAGTAGTCTTTTGAAGGTCTACTTTCACGTTCAACGTATATGAATTACTGAATCTGCTGTTATATCTTTATCTTTGTGGTACACCTGTATTATCCGGAAGCAACTACTTTTAGAAGAGTATTTCATATTGGAAATATAAAATATAGGAACTATTAGAAATAACACACTTTATTTCACTGTTACATACAATTATGACAATCGGTTTTTGTTTCTGCCTCCAAAAATAAAGCGAAAAATGTCGGGTATAGGGAGGTTACTCTGTCCTATGTACTAATTGTAACGGTTAAACCCTAGGAGTAGACCTAGCTATAGTGTCACCGGTACAACAACAAAATAATAATAAGAGGATGAAAAACCATGTAATTTCCAACTATAATAAGAACTTTAAAAGTAATTACCGAACTGCAGCCTAATATCATGAAATACCTAAAAAGCCTAATCATTAAACAATACGCTGTAAATGTTACCAAACTTTAGTCGTGATTATACACAAATTAGGTTTTAATATTTTCAGACGAAATAATAGATATTCCAAGAGAATTGTAAGAGCTATCATAGTAAAACCTTTAGACAATTGTCAACATATTTTTATATAGATATTCTTTTGTTTTTACATAATTTAGTTCATTCCATTTTTTTATATAAAATATTATGTAAATAGCAGATGAGGATTTCTAAAATATTTTGTAACCATATATTTTTAACGTAACTCTCATGAAGCGATACATTTAATAATATATGATCTTTCACTTGATTCATAATTGGCCGGCTAGTATTTTTAATATCAAATATAAAGTAATACATAACATAATGCTTTAAACCGTCATAAGCCTTCAATAAAAGAAGGCATAAATCTACCTAAGGAAAAGATTTACAGAGCAGTGCAATTTAATCATAAATTGCTATTTGCTTCTAAACATACTCGAACGTCCTGTTACGTAGATCTCTTAATGAGTCACAAAATATTCACAAAGATCTACATAATTAGATTACAATCAGTTTGATTTTAACACTCTTGATGCTCTGCTATGTGTCTACTTACCATGTGCAAATACTAAAATTAAAAACTTTCAAATCGGTTTTTCCTCTTTAAGAAGCTAAAGGATGACCAAAGAGCTCATATGGAAAATAAAATAATGTTTATATCCAATCGTACATAAAATTCGTACGCTAACTGTAATTTATTTAATAAATTTACATTTTTACTATAAATAATGCCACTAACAAGTCTACATCACAGTGGATAGTCACTCTGCTATATTGTGTGCAGTGGCGTGCCGCAGGATGTAACCACATTTCCGCCACCGCAGTAGTTCAAATAAATGTTGAACGTAACGAGTCCAGACCTGTCCTGACCAACTCCAGAACAAATAACAAACGAGGTTTAAAGCGCAATCTTATGATTTTTCTGGACGAAAATGTCTTTTATTAATAACTTCAGAGACTACTGCTACGCTCTAACGGTTCAGAAAGGCGAACCTGTTCAGAGCGCTTTCAATGGTTTCCAAAGATGTTGTAGATACAAATTATATAACTGATGTGTGTAGTCAAATTAAAGTAGTTAAACTCTTTTCCAATAGTATTGACGGATTAATGCCATTGTCAAGGGTTCCTGGAGAGATAAAACTTTAATTCAATAACTTTTAATGCACCAAAACGGAGTAACGGATTTTATTACTACAAGGTTGTTTGAAAGAAATTTAAAAGAAAAATCTAAATTTTTTTATTCATAAGTTAAAAAACCAAATCTTGCTACGAAACTGATATGTTATTACAATTGTTTTACGAAATAATAAATTATGAACAAGACAGTAATTATTACATTAAATAATTATTACTGGTTATTACATTTCTCTTAGATCATTCTACAGAACATGAACTGATCAAGAGTAAAGACATTCCCACACATCTGGTATTTTCATTATTTCGGATTTACCGTCCTTTCAATACTCAGAACTCAGAAAATTAATTACCCCGGCCACAAGCACCCTTTCGTGTCTCCTCCAGTTATAGCTTTCTGTTTCTAGAAACGTTCTAATGGATTCTCAAACGTCGCACGATTAAGAAGTCTGGGGCTTATTTTATCCAGATGTACCACAAAACTGCTTATGAGGTTTATTATAATACGACATTTGAAAATTGTCTAATCGAGAATCCCCCTTCTTAACCCATGTTGATATTTTCAGCTAACAGTCATATACGATGTGGTTTAAAGATTTTATCGTATGCAAATGATAACTGAATGTAATATACGTTATGGGGAACATCGAAAATACCAATAATAATCTCCTTTAAGAGTTATTTTCTAATGTTTTGTTGTCGAATTCAACAATGTCATTTTACAACGAATCTCGCCCAAATAGTTTTGGTTGCAGTAACAATTTATCACATTCAATTTGTTTTAGACTATTTCATATTAGACAACGTATTTTGTGTTAATAATTGTTATAGATATATGTATATTAAAAATTAAATTAAAAATAAATACTTTAAAAATTACTCTAAAAATAAATATTGCTAACCTTCAGGGTGCACTCAGATATGATAAATATAAACAGGTTTGGTATTTTACACAAGGATACCAAATTAGGTAACAGTTGTTAATGACAGCTCAGTGTTCACTTGATGAACTTGCAGCCAATCAGTGAGTGACTCTGACGTCTACCCAGCCCACGTCAAATCCATTACGTGTTTCCAAGTCATTGAACTTATAAGGCAGGAAATCATTCATTAACGAGATACCCTTTCACTTAGATTTTTCACAGGACAGTAATTTGATTTAATTGGACATCTGTGAAAAAGAGAATTCAATTTATTATATCGAGGGACACGTAAAAACACAGCATCTACCATTGTTTCAAAGACATATTTTCGAAAACTAAACTTCAATGTTGGAAACAGATATTTTAAAGAATTATTTTGTAAGTATTACATTTTTTTAAATGTTATAATTTCCTTATTGAAACTTTTGGATTGATATAAGTAATTCTTTGATGTTGTGTAAATATGTCAATTATTTCATTATGATTTGAGTGTTCTCAAATCTAGTAGCACTATATATCATTAACAGAATGAATGACAAGTGTAATTAATTCATCAGAATATAATAAGTAAATAGTTACTTATTGTGAAGGAAATAGGATTTTTCCGGACATTTACCATCGTTCATTGAAACAATAAATCAGTAACACTACGTTTCGAGATTTGCAATCTGATCTCTTCTTCAGGTAATAAATAACCTAATACATAATTACAAACTAGGTTAAAATAAACAAATCATACCAAAGCGTTGTGGCACGCCTAAGTCAGGAATCACAACCACCATGTTGTTTGTCAAACTTCACTAACTCTAAAAACATGCACTTAATAAAAAACTATATACAACACTAATCGTTAAAACTGAACTACAGAATACAGGTCACAATACGTCTGCATTTGTCTACCAAGAACCTACGACTGACAGCTTACTTATTAAAGTCCCTATCGGAGCGCTCTTGATACAAGTTTTCTTTGTTTATCATATCGTTTTGTGACTTAGTGATGTATTTTGTTTGTTTTTGCGTTATATTGTTACACATGAATTTAATAGGTACGGATGACTGTGAATATTAAAATGATAATACTTACGACAAACTCAACATTGTATTTAGTTTTTTTAATCTACAATCTTTTACTGGTCTAGAATAGGTTTCTTTAAACCTCATAACCTTCAACATGGAGTATCATCACATGATATATCATTTGATGGTATATAATTTTATGTAATAAAAATCAGTTATGGTAATTAAAGACATCACAAATTACAGTAATCCTCCTTATCTTACTGCTAATGATATATTCTCAATGGGCTCCAACGTCATTTGTTAGATGAATTATTTTCTTATGCACTTTAAAAGTATTTGATTGAATAGAGTAAGTATTGTAACAGCACAGAACATTATTCTCTATTACTCCAGAAATATGATTTGTGTGTGTGTGTATGTGTAAATTATTATATTAAATATTTCAAAATAAAAAATGGGGTAGTCAGATATAAAACTGAGTTTTTGAAATTGTATGCAACACAGAGTAAAATATGTTAGGTATGGCCAAAATCTACCCCAACATATTAGCAGACGTAATGCGTAGGGCCAGTAAACATATAACAGTACAGTATTATTACTCTACGTCATTGCTTGATCATCAAACACAAATATTCGGTACGCGTGACATCTGTATTAAAATAATTTTCCTTCTTAATTTATATAATCATTAAGTAAAAAATCATTGTATTAGGTCCATACAAACTTCTTATGTTTATAGCAAACACTATATAAATTAGGTTCTTTTTCAAATAGTAATGTAAATTGATATTGTGCTAAAACCAACTAAGAACGTGCCAGAAAACATGAATTTCTTAGAAATGTTGTTACATGTCTTGTATCATTTTAATCTTATACTGAACGGTATATAATCTATTTCAAAACTTGAAACACGTACCATTGTAAATATGTTACATTGGTCATTAGGAAACATTATATAGTTTTCCTCTCTGTCACTCAGTGTTGATTGGCCTTAACTTCCATTAATAACATAGAGGATGCTAATAGTTGTTCAAACTTTTTATCACTTTATTTCGTTAATTTGGATATATTTGTTAGTCTGCCGCATGTTACAATTTCATATGATTTTACTCTGATAAATTTAAAAATGATCATTATTACTGCTGAGCCAGACCACATTAAGTAAATTGTATAATAGTCGAAAGCGATAATCCATTATCGGAATAAAGCTTCGCGAAAAAATTTTATATATTGGAATATTATCGAAATATCGTGCGGGTTGAAAAAAATGTTCAAGCTCCTGAAGTGAATGGTTCAGCTAATTACAATTATAAAGTTTAATGAAAATTGTGTACAATAGGACATATAAATCTGAACGCTGCGAATACACAGTGATACCATATTTATACATTGTAAACATGTAATTTTAGTCTAACAAGATTATATGGATATATCAGATTAAAAACTGACAATTAATAAAACTGTTATTATTTTTCTATATTGTTTTTTTTAAAGATAGATATTTTTTATTAGTAATATTGCGTAGGACATTAATATAATCACGTGGGTATTTCGGAAAATAGTCTTCTACTGCTTTCCTCTAAAATATTTTCTCTAGCCAAAATTTAAAACTGAATCATCTAATTACCTTATTAAGACATTTTCTTTTAGTTTTAGAAGTATTTCATTATTGAGAATGATTTAACCAACAATATAAAATGAAAGTAAACGAATTATATACTACTATGTTTGTAAAATTAATATATCAATTGCCTTATAAAGACGATTATGTTCAAACAGGATTCCTTTGTTTTTGTTGTATGCCAAGGACATTTCCACTTTCCATTTTGTTTGTGAGAGATTATCTCTGATACATTTAATATTCAATTATTAAAAAATTTTCGATAAGTACTATGTAAAATATGATGTAATTAATTACCAAACGAAATTGAAATTTATAATATCAAGACATCTTACAATGTCAAAAAATATTTTGTGTAGTATATAGTAGCGACTTTGGAGGTTTTTAATACAGTTCATATAAATCTTCAGGTTAAGGTAAAAAATATATGATTATATAAAAGAATATTTATTATAAGTTTAAACAAAACAATTAATTATCGCTCTTTTATATTGAAGGTTCATATATATTTACTAAGACAGATTAGATACTATGCAATTCCTATATTTTTGACGGATAACGTGGGTTGTACTATGATGTCGAACTTTCTATACGTTTGAGGTAGCTGTAGATAAAATTAATGTTCAAACCAAAAATTAGGTTTTGTGTAGTCCCTAGGATGAAGTAGTTAAATATCAGAATGTGGTATTTAATTAACTCCAATGTATTGTAGTTCACAATGCCTCGCACTCCGCCAACCACAACCAACGATAGCGCTGTGTGCCAGCCGCTTCTAGTGACAAACATGTCAGGGAATAATTTAGCTAAAATGGGTTTCGTATCCGATGAACCTCAAATTATACTAATTATAGTTACATTATATGCTTAAAACTTAAGAACCTTTAATCTTAATGTTATTTAGTGTCCCGAGACCTATTCGTTTCTTTCTTTATTCAATTATGATGTATCCAGACAAGTTTCAATAGTTTACTATTTCAATTGTTTAAGCCCACAGGATCCAGGAAAACAGTAGATTTCAGCTGAAGCACTATGGGAAAGGTGAAATGGAGCTAAACTCAACATTCGAATTCATTCAACGTTTCCCACTCTAGGTACAATATGTGTGTCAACATCGTCACCATAAACATAACTGGACTACAACACAACAGTGGCACTGCCAGAATGTAAAGCCACTATTAAAAAGAGTGGAAACGTTATCATATAGTGCGAGCCGCAAACAATCATAACAATAACATTTACATACAGTTCAGTGGCAACTAAACTGTTATTGGGGGAGTTCTCTTGTGCAGTTTCGTCGTCCGCTTTGTATCGGATTACCCTGCTTGGATTCAAGGTCAAACACTACCCAGAGAATAACAGTTCTAAAGGGAGCTGGAAAATAAGTGATAAAATGTAAACAAACAAAAACATTGATTGAGCTAACGGATGACTATACCCTGAATTTACATTTTGCCGAATAGTTTCAGTTCATGAATTAAATATTATTATACTATACAAAAGCATAATACAATGCACGCTCTAGTTATTAGACATGAACAATTTCAGGAATAAAAGTAACAAATTATAAGTCGCAGTTCTAACGACAGTCTGAAAAATGTACTTTGTATGTATGTACATTGTCTGTACAGTATGTAAATAATACTTACCGCACGAGTAATAAGGTATTAGTATTAGTAAGACATTAAAACGTGCGACATATTAACACATGCAGTCATATATCCCACCACATACAGCATCATTTTATAGTAACTTGTTGTGTAGAAATATTATATAAAAACACTTACATGAAAGAGTTGACATTTTCCGATGCGATTCTTGTACTGAATAAGTTGTGGAGAATATTATAGCTTTACCAGCAAGAGGAAGTTATATTAATTCTTCATTAACATAATATTTATAGATAAATGTTTAAGAAAATTAAAATTACATATAAAATTATAATTATTTTATACAATAATATGAGGGAACAAAACAGAACCAATAAGGAAAATGTGGGTGACATAGAACGTAGCAATCGGTGACTGAAATTGATTACGAAATACAGTACATTTCATCAAGCTTGATGGAATTCCAACGTTTGAAACAGGTAATGCACTCGAAATGAAACTTGGTAATTTAATTAATTTACGGTCACTATGAATCGACTTTTTGTTACCATTAAAGGCATCAAATTAATTCCAAATTGTGGAGTATTAGGAATTAATTCCATTTAGGCTACGATTATTTTTACAGTGCCAAATTTAAAAAAATAGAAAAATTACTAAGTTCAGCCATTTTACATTACTTATAAGTATATTACAATAAGAGATACGTCAACTATGAAAAATATATTTATTTTACAAACATCACAAATAGATATCTTTAATTATAATAAATTCATCATTTCCAATATTATACACTAAATTCCATAATAAATTTTACACTACAAATATTTTCACTAATATCGAAGAAAATTGCCTTAATTTTAAGAGACTGTAGATGAAAAGCCCAAAACATAAAAAAACATACAATATTTACTTTTCCCGAAAAAAGTGTTACTTATATTGAAATATTTACTATAAGAATACAAAAATGTTAAATTATGGCCATAAATCTCCAAATTTCTAAGCCAGAGGTGACGCTAGAGATGCCTTAGATTAGACAAACATTTTGTAGAGTTTACAATAATTAAAAGAAAGTAAATGAGATTTGGTGTATTATGAGTGTATGTATGCAAGTCAGAAGTTGACACTAGAACTGCCTTAGGGAGGATAAAGCTTTGGTAGGACTCGTACAAGAGGAGTACTTGACACGGAGACGCCTTTGAGCGACAAGGAATAAACGATTAATGAGACAAAGCTTCACATCGCCGTTTGTTGCAGCTGTCAAGCTTCTGATCAATTCAGGTTCGCTTCGATAAATATAACAATATTTCTGTTGTAAGAACACTTTATATCTTTGACTCATAGTTCCATATAATGGAAAAGTATGAACCTATTTCATACATAATTATGTAAGTTCTATGTCTTGACCAGCGTATTTGTATTACAAGTTTTAATAAAACTCCGCTTACATTGTATTAACATGATAGTAGTAGTTTCTTTAGAAAGCTGCTCAATTTTGCTTCAGACTTTTTAATAACTTCTTTACAAGTTGTCTCCTAAGACGTAAAACCAACAGCGATCCATGATCATCCAATTATATTCCTTACCCATAAGTGGATTTCCATTTATTCAATTTAATGAATAGAGATTAATATAAAAAATTATTAAGGTAGAAATATGTTATCCCTACACCCTCATTTGATATACGTTGTAAGATTTTAACTTATTTATTCGCTGATTGTTCGCGAAGCTTATCTTTAGAGAGACTGAAAAATGTTTATTTCCGTATGTCTGACAATCGACACGATGCATAGAAAACGAACTTACCTATAGACTTGAAATTGTAAATGAAACTTCATTTCTATATGCGTAACGCCGAGTTCGATGATGGTGCATATCACTAAATGTGATTTGGCTGAGTGTTAGTGAATATTTGTACATTGGCCTTATTGTCTTAGAGTGTCCTCATAGCCTTAATATCATGTGACATCGTGACTTATTTTACTATAGACTTTTACAAGAGACGTAGTGTGGCATGCACTTCGTACTCAATGAAACACGCATCATGAGCTAAATGGCAAAGGCTAATAATGAGGAAATAATTAGTTTTATATCTAAAACTACATGTTTTTATAAGAAAATAATGAATATTTTAATAATAAATAGACCTATACATCTTTTTATTAAATCTATTCTTTCCAACTCAAATACAACAAGGGAGATACTTTTACAAAACTGTGAATATTGATTTTTTGGGAACTATTAAAATTTTATTATTGCAGTTTTCATTTACGTCTATTACAAAGATATAATTAACTCAGGAGAGAAACTTGTTCAGTGAAACCGCACCCACTGTAATATTTATTATCCAAATAAGTTTACAATGATGACCTCGATGTCCTCTGTACGTAAAAGGAATTAAACTACTAAAGCACACAATGTAATCACTTAGTATTGCAGCTTGAAAAGTCAATACTATCTGCAAAAGAAGTAACTTATGTCAAGAACCCCTATATTATAACTTATTATAATTACCTGATCGTATTAACCCTATTTGAAAGAACTTTTCGCTTTACGACATTTTCAGTTATATACATCATGGACTGATTGAATATATTAATTGAGATGAATAAAATTCCAAAGCAACATAAAAAGGAATGAATGCTTTTAAGAGACTAATGGTAGAAACCATGTTGCAGTAGAATATTGCTGCGAGAGTCTTGTTTCAGCACAACAGCTGTGACCTTTCTGTCCTGGCAGACTCTACTCTCCGTTATCTTCGGTTTTCTTTACTTTAAAATCTGTACCTTTGTACCATTTTCAACTTGGTACATGTAAAATAATATAGGTCCTTTATTAGTTTTAAAGATCACTCATAAAGCTTACAATTAGATTATAGATTATTCAATCTATAATAGTTAAAATGTTGCTTTTCAAACATTTGGAAGTTTAATTTTTTAATAGAGATAATAGTAAACAGATCACAAAGCCAAACTTCAAACAATTTTGAACGTGCACTATGTTTATCTGAAAACTTAGTGGTAAATGACCCATTTATACTAGAATTGCCTTCTTCAGTAGATTCCAAGAGATGATCGACACTATCGACAACCGAAGTGCGTAAGAACAAAACTGTGAGAATGGGTTTTTAATGTTTAATTTCTACAACAGTTACGCTTTACTGTTTTATTGTAATAATAGCGGTCACAGTAGGCAAATAAAAACAGAAAACATACCTAAGTTTCTTTTAATGAATCTCTAGGAAGAGAAAATTTCTAAAATGTGTACTAAGTACGCCCAATCAGGAATGTTTTATTATTCAGAAATTACATTAGTTATCTTGTCCACGTTTTTGCAAATATTATTTCAATAACTAATGCATGCTACATAAATAAGTTGTTCCTTTTTTCTTGGAATAAATATACAACGCTATAAATAACTAATGGCGTTCTTGCAGTAACGAGGTATGTTCAACAAACAACAGTTTTTCTGTTGTTACTTCAATTTATTTGCCATTATTCGTGCATGCAATTTGTCACCAGTAAAAAAATGCAAACAATGTCCAACAGAGTTCGTTAAGTTCGTTAGTCCCTAGTTTTTTAATTAATACATTATAACAAGAGCATAACATTGCTAATGTATAGAAAAACAATAATCCTTACCAAAACTTTGTGATTTACATTAAATAAAAAAGTATTAAGAGAGATTACAACTCCTTCTTCGAGCTCAGATCAGTATTAAAAGGCCATACAAATATAATCATCAGCTTACACTGTAGCTTTTAGAGTTTCATTGCCCACAAAAAAAAAAACACAAATTGTATTATATTAAAAAAAGCAATTTAGTTATTGGAAAATCAACGAAAGTTTACATCGTAAAGATTATAATTGAAATTAATAAACCTATTGTTTGAAATCTTAAAAAATTCCCTAAAAAATCGAAGAAAAGAGATATGAAGAAAATGGAGCATGCCATTTAAAAAAAAACTATTTAAACTCTTATTAAATGTGCGAGTATTTGATCTGTAAACAAACAAATTATCAAGTAAAGATCGCTTTATTTCATATCACGTTTTCAACATAATGAAACCTATATTTTATAACTTCTTTTCTTTTTAAGGTAAGCATTTTTACAGTTATTTAACGTTCAAAGTTTTAAATAGCCATCAATTTGTAAATTTAAACTCCGATAATTCCTACAACTACTTCGTTACACTAGAATACACCATGAGTTTGTCTAAATAAAATAGCTAGTTATCAAGACATTTAAAATAAAAATAAATGGTTGCATAGAACGACTGAGTGATTTTGGTCTTTTTAGGTTAATGTCAAAACGTAATATTCACCTCTAATCGTGGAAATAACCAATCATAGGTAATTAAAATATACATATAATTAAAAATACTTACTAATATCGAGATGTGCTGTAGATGTGTTTATGTTGCTGATGTTTAATTTTACTTATTAGGTATATCCGCACTGCCCTCTTGAAGAGTTTCTTTTATTTTCAGTTTCGTCACGAGTGTGAATAAAATAATGGAAATTATAAAACTGAGACAATCTATCACTAAGTTATGCGTATTTCCTTATTAATATACAATTCATAGTGAATCAAGTGTCTAACATGTGTTCATTTATATTTTTGTAATCCAGTAAAACTGTTAATTATAACTTTGTACAGATACAACTGTTTGAGACACGTTGCAATTTCGGTAATTAGTTACATCTATAGTTTACTTGCTGTATTCATATACAGTAATTAATTTCGGGTTTTGTACATTAAAATAAACATCCTACGAAATAAATTCCTTGCATGAATAATTATAGAGCGTCGTTAGAGCCAAAAAGAGGTGACGTTTAGAGCCCACAACAGCACATCTAATTAGCACATCCTCTGGACAAACCTAGCTGAATATAACTAATATGAATATTTGATTGTTGTAATAGTGTAATTATGGAATACACGATGAGCCAAGTAGGCCGAGATCAATGGACGAAAGTGTGTTTACCAAAATATCGTTGAGATGATAAAGACATTCAGATTTGATTCTTGATTGGCATCGACTTTCTAGGAATGATGTTCACAGGCTCATGAAGTAAAAAAGGAAGATCCTTACGGGCCATAACTGTTTTTACATCTTTAAACAACAGAAATTCTGCCAACACTGGCATGAACGTATGATAGTTCCAAGATCTTATTTTCCCAAAGGGTCAAAAGTTGCCAATTATGAAAAGATATTAAAACCAGGTGCAATGGAAATTCATGTGAGAATCCTACTGTTTTCGACGATCAGTTGGAACATAATATACTAGCGGTTGGGATTACCGAACGTATCTATTTACTAGATAGCGTTAGATTATAGTGTTTTATAGTAACTAAATATGTTTTAAAATGAAAATAAATTGAAAGAAGATTTATTAAAGGCTTAGTTTAGCCAGTAAGTGAAAGATTGCTGAAATTGTTTGAGGCTCTGAGCTTGAAATTAAACAATGAATGAGTATCCAGTGGTTAAGTTATAAAGAGTCATCTTTATATCTGATGAAACCTGGTATATAAGGGAGCCTTCCTTTCTAGAGGGAGAGAGCTTTAATGGCGGAAGGACCATTGGTAGGAAATGCAAGCAGTGCCACTAGAATCTAGAGTCATTTAAAGTTTAGGCGGGTCTACAGTTGGGTGATTTTAAAACAGAGATTCGTCCGGGTCTGTTACATTTTATATTATAAAGAAAAAAGTCTTTTAGCAACCATCACGTTCAGTGCCTTAAAGGTAAGTGCCTCTAATGAGCCATAACGGATATCCACCGTTGAAATTCAATATATTAAAAGGCAAAAGAAATTAAAATCCAGTTTAAAATAGTTTCTTTTGAATAAAAACCGTAATTGTAGTTTAAAAAAATTATTGATTTGTCTAACCAAGACGCCACAATGCCGCCCCCTACCATCTTTCCACTGCACTAAACTTGGAGAAGAATGTCTACTAAAGTTGTTTGAAGTCCAAAATCGCTCAGATCAACTGGACTTCAAGTATCAAGTGAGTAAGTATATTCAAATTCTGTGAAATAAATAAATAAGATCAGATTTATTCAGGTTTTTTTTTTCATTTTATAAGAAATATAATTAAATCAAAGGCCATCCATCTAGATGTGATTTGGTTCAACAATCATTAGCAATTTCATATCTACAGATATATTATGGCATAGATTAAATAATAAATTGCCCAATATTGCTGTTCTTTGGAACCGAATTACAAAGAAGTCAAATTAGGGACTAGCAGACCAAATGCAATATGCTGGGCTATCTACAAAGCGGCACAGTCACAAGCCAGAACTTAAAGCGAAACAAAACAACGACGCTGAGAGAAGCAGTTACACTGAAATAAAAGCTACAAAGGGTTTTTAAGTGGATTATTCAAGTAACAAGAGATTGTCCTAGAAAATCTAATCGCGCAGTCGTTTAATTTCTTTTTTAACTTAGAAAAGATATCTTAACTTGTTTAAGACATTATGCACGTTTAATAATACTGGAAATACTTACCCACTAAAAATTGGTACAGTGTTATTAGTATACGTAAAGACATAATTTAACATAAACTCGATTCATTGAAGGTGGAGCTTTTCTTATTTGCTCTTAATAGTACATTTAATGTTGATAGGTCTTTAAAATTGTTGGAAGATGTGAGTTTCTTTTACTAAAATTAACTGGTTTATTTGATTAAATATACATAGCAGATTTAAATTAGACAAATGACAAACGATGTTTAGAATGCACTTTATATGTATGTGGACGGAATTTTCTTTTGGCAATACCTTCAGAAACTATTGCAGCACTTTAACTCTTCACAAAGGGGAGCTTGTAATGAGCGCTTTTAAAGGTTCCCAAAGAATTTTTATCTAAAAATTAAATATGTTGTCAATGTAAATTGGTCAAACTCTTTACAAACAGTCCAGATGGATTAATGCCATTTTAAAGGGTTCCTGAGCAGATAATACATTAAAACTCAATACATTTTAATAAACTGAAACAGAATAACGGACTTTATTACACGATTGCTGGCAAGCAATTTTAAAGTAAATATCTATATTTTGTGTATCTAATTTAAAAAACGAAATCTGGCTACGAAACTGATATGTTATTACAATCGTTTTACAAAATAACAAATTATGAAAAGAAACCATTAATTATTGTAATAATTATTTCCCTTAGATCTTTCTACAGAAAACCAACAAATTAAAATTTAGCGCATCTCACACATATGGATCTCCACTTTTTCCTATTTTCCGTCCTTTCAATACTGAGAAAGGATTCTTTCTGGTATTGGTATTCTGTTGGCAGAAGATTCTTTACCCTGGCCACAGACAGTCTTTCGTGTCTCCTTCTGGTAAATATTTCTGATTCTAGAAACGTTCTAACAGATTCTGAAAAGTCTCACGACGTATAAGTATTTTTTTACTTACGCTATACTTTACACCATAATAACCCACAATATTTACCAATACTTTGTTGTCGAAATATGTTTACTACAGATCTCGCCCATATGGTTGTAATCACAATAACAATTTATCACATTCAATTTGGTTCAGACCATTTTATATTAGATAACTTATTTAATAACTTTCAATTGGACAAATGATATAATATTAAAAATTAAATTGAAAATAAATAATAAAAAACAATACTAACTATTCCTTTTGAAATCACTATTGTAAACTTCAGGATACACTCATGTATGTTACAAGTTTATACAAGGATACTAAACATTTGGTAACAACTATTAACGGCAGCTGTTATTGATACGCGTATTGCGTAGCCCAGTGTTCACCTGATGAACCTGTAGCCAATAATTGAATTACTCTGACGTCTACCCAGCCCACGTCACATCCATTACGTGTTTCCAAGTCATTGAACTTATAAGGCAGGAAATCAATCACTGACGAGATTCTCTTTAACTTAGATTTTTCACAGGACTGTAATTGCATTAAATTGGGCATCTGTAAAAAGTGAACTCAGTTTATTAAATTGATTGAAACTTATAACACGGATTTACCACAGTTCCAAAAGCATGTATTCTAAAAAAAAATTTAAAGTGTAATATTATATTGAATTTATATTAAATTGTAATAATGATAGTAAAATATTAAATGTTGGCAAGTTTTAGAATTTTCCTAATTTTATACGCTAAAGAGACGCCAAAAATTTAAATATGTATTTAAGTGTTGGATAGAAGTGGTTCTTTGAGTTTGTCTAAAATACGCCAAATAGTTTATTACAGTGGTAGTTACAACTTGAGTGTTCTTAAAGCACAGCCGCATTTTTTCTTAGCGCCACATCCTTTTGTACTTTGTACGCTATTTAAACCTGTACAAATTATATATGTTGGCTAAATATCCCGTAGCAACAGTGAAATAAAGAAAAATTAGAATTATTTCGTCCTAATATAATAAGTAATTAGGCACTTATCAAAGTCCCTATCGGAACGCTCTGGATAGGAAAAGAACTTTGCGTTATATTAAAAAAATAATCACTTGCTAAATATTGCAGATATAGGTGACTAAGTTATCACTAGAATACACTAGAATCTAGAGTCATTTAAAGTTTAGGCGGGTCTACAGTTGGGTGATTTTAAAACAGAGATTCGTCCGGGTCTGTTACATTTTATATTATAAAGAAAAAAGTCTTTTAGCAACCATCACGTTCAGTGCCTTAAAGGTAAGTGCCTCTAATGAGCCATAACGGATATCCACCGTTGAAATTCAATATATTAAAAGGCAAAAGAAATTAAAATCCAGTTTAAAATAGTTTCTTTTGAATAAAAACCGTAATTGTAGTTTAAAAAAATTATTGATTTGTCTAACCAAGATGCCACAATGCCGCCCCCTACCATCTTTCCACTGCACTAAACTTGGAGAAGAATGTCTACTAAAGTTGTTTGAAGTCCAAAATCGCTCAGATCAACTGGACTTCAAGTATCAAGTGAGTAAGTATATTCAAATTCTGTGAAATAAATAAATAAGATCAGATTTATTCAGGTTTTTTTTTTTCATTTTATAAGAAATATAATTAAATCAAAGGCCATCCATCTAGATGTGATTTGGTTCAACAATCATTAGCAATTTCATATCTACAGATATATTATGGCATAGATTAAATAATAAATTGCCCAATATTGCTGTTCTTTGGAACCGAATTACAAAGAAGTCAAATTAGGGACTAGCAGACCAAATGCAATATGCTGGGCTATCTACAAAGCGGCACAGTCACAAGCCAGAACTTAAAGCGAAACAAAACAACGACGCTGAGAGAAGCAGTTACACTGAAATAAAAGCTACAAAGGGTTTTTAAGTGGATTATTCAAGTAACAAGAGATTGTCCTAGAAAATCTAATCGCGCAGTCGTTTAATTTCTTTTTTAACTTAGAAAAGATATCTTAACTTGTTTAAGACATTATGCACGTTTAATAATACTGGAAATACTTACCCACTAAAAATTGGTACAGTGTTATTAGTATACGTAAAGACATAATTTAACATAAACTCGATTCATTGAAGGTGGAGCTTTTCTTATTTGCTCTTAATAGTACATTTAATGTTGATAGGTCTTTAAAATTGTTGGAAGATGTGAGTTTCTTTTACTAAAATTAACTGGTTTATTTGATTAAATATACATAGCAGATATAAATTAGACAAATGACAAACGATGTTTAGAATGCACTTTATATGTATGTGGACGGAATTTTCTTTTGGCAATACCTTCAGAAACTATTGCAGCACTTTAACTCTTCACAAAGGGGAGCTTGTAATGAGCGCTTTTAAAGGTTCCCAAAGAATTTTTATCTAAAAATTAAATATGTTGTCAATGTAAATTGGTCAAACTCTTTACAAACAGTCCAGATGGATTAATGCCATTTTAAAGGGTTCCTGAGCAGATAATACATTAAAACTCAATACATTTTAATAAACTGAAACAGAATAACGGACTTTATTACACGATTGCTGGCAAGCAATTTTAAAGTAAATATCTATATTTTGTGTATCTAATTTAAAAAACGAAATCTGGCTACGAAACTGATATGTTATTACAATCGTTTTACAAAATAACAAATTATGAAAAGAAACCATTAATTATTGTAATAATTATTTCCCTTAGATCTTTCTACAGAAAACCAACAAATTAAAATTTAGCGCATCTCACACATATGGATCTCCACTTTTTCCTATTTTCCGTCCTTTCAATACTGAGAAAGGATTCTTTCTGGTATTGGTATTCTGTTGGCAGAAGATTCTTTACCCTGGCCACAGACAGTCTTTCGTGTCTCCTTCTGGTAAATATTTCTGATTCTAGAAACGTTCTAACAGATTCTGAAAAGTCTCACGACGTATAAGTATTTTTTTACTTACGCTATACTTTACACCATAATAACCCACAATATTTACCAATACTTTGTTGTCGAAATATGTTTACTACAGATCTCGCCCATATGGTTGTAATCACAATAACAATTTATCACATTCAATTTGGTTCAGACCATTTTATATTAGATAACTTATTTAATAACTTTCAATTGGAAAAATGATATAATATTAAAAATTAAATTGAAAATAAATAATAAAAAACAATACTAACTATTCCTTTTGAAATCACTATTGTAAACTTCAGGATACACTCATGTATGTTACAAGTTTATACAAGGATACTAAACATTTGGTAACAACTATTAACGGCAGCTGTTATTGATACGCGTATTGCGTAGCCCAGTGTTCACCTGATGAACCTGTAGCCAATAATTGAATTACTCTGACGTCTACCCAGCCCACGTCACATCCATTACGTGTTTCCAAGTCATTGAACTTATAAGGCAGGAAATCAATCACTGACGAGATTCTCTTTAACTTAGATTTTTCACAGGACTGTAATTGCATTAAATTGGGCATCTGTAAAAAGTGAACTCAGTTTATTAAATTGATTGAAACTTATAACACGGATTTACCACTGTTCCAAAAGCATGTATTCTAAAAAAAATTTAAAGTGTAATATTATATTGAATTTATATTAAATTGTAATAATGATAGTAAAATATTAAATGTTGGCAAGTTTTAGAATTTTCCTAATTTTATACGCTAAAGAGACGCCAAAAATTTAAATATGTATTTAAGTGTTGGATAGAAGTGGTTCTTTGAGTTTGTCTAAAATACGCCAAATAGTTTATTACAGTGGTAGTTACAACTTGAGTGTTCTTAAAGCACAGCCGCATTTTTTCTTAGCGCCACATCCTTTTGTACTTTGTACGCTATTTAAACCTGTACAAATTATATATGTTGGCTAAATATCCCGTAGCAACAGTGAAATAAAGAAAAATTAGAATTATTTCGTCCTAATATAATAAGTAATTAGGCACTTATCAAAGTCCCTATCGGAACGCTCTGGATAGGAAAAGAACTTTGCGTTATATTAAAAAAATAATCACTTGCTAAATATTGCAGATACAGGTGACTATGTATATTAAAATGGCAAGTATTAAGACAAACTAAAAAAATGGTGAGGTTAATTGAACGCTTCGTTACTTTTGTTTACAAATAATGACAGTGTCTTCCAACTGAAGTCATTTGAAATAAAAACTATAGTTTTAGTTAAGTATTACATATAATGCCAATTCGAAAACAAATGGAGTGGACTGATCATTAAACGTATTGTATACAGGTAAGAAATTATGGTGCATAATCATAAATTAATATAGGTGCAATATTTTGACACTTTTTGTAAAACTTTGTTTTTGAAATTACGACACAGTCACGTTTTGTACAAAGAACTTATAAAACTAACTTGAGCTAAATTTAGTTAAATTTAATTTAAACTTTAATAAGATTAAGATTTTAAAACATTATTCATTTTATTTGTGTATTCAAAGTGAGTTGTAATAGTTTGCTAGTGCAAAATATATACATAATATTAAATTAAGGAATGACCGTTTCACATATTTATTATGAGAACCAACATCTATTTATTTAGGTTAATTGCAAGTTTTTGTGAAGATTCCATCGATAAAAATCTGCATAATATTCCGTTTAAACTATAGCATATTTGGATCTTTTGGGAACCATTACAAAAAAACTAATGCGCTAATATCAAATACTGCAGTAATAGTAACGATATTAATTTTAAAGTTTGACTTTTTTAGATAAAAAAATGTTCTTACTTTTATTATTTTAATGATAAAACATTATTATACATAGGAATAAAGAACGCTAGTAGTCCACTTTTTAAGTTTATTTCTTGGGTACATTTTAATTGGTAAGTACGTTAGTTTGTTTTAATAATTAGAGAACTGCAAGTTAGTTGTCTCAGGTAGCAAGTTATTTATTCTTCTGGTCAATAAGTTAAAGTAGGTGCTCTATTAGAAATAACAAGTTTATAGAAAAGGTTCTTTTTCGTTCTATTCAGCAATACATCTAACCCGATCCCCTTAACTTACAATACTACAGAATAGGTTTCATGCAACCTTCAACAGCAAAAATTCTGGAATAAACTATAGTCTATCTCTTGATATAATATAAATGGTAATTAGAAAACATCACAAATTACAGCAATGCGCCTTGTCATACTGGTAATGATATATTCTCCATTGATTCCCACATAACTTCCTAGATGACTTGTCTTATTTTACTATTAATTAGTAAGTATAAAGTATTCTGTTAATTAAAATAATCAACATTACGCAGATGTTTTAAATGTAAAACTTCGTTCTAAATGTGTTTGCAAGAGATCGACGACCTTGTGAGGTCGTACTGCAAGAATATTACTATTTTGTATATGATAGGGCAAGTAACAAATGATCATATGAGGACATGGAAACTGTACGTAACATAGCAGAACACAAAAGTATTATCTAAAGCATTACTCCAAAAATAATATTGATTTATTGATTATTGTAAATAGTGCAAACTGGAAAATGAGGTATTTGTATAAAAACCCCAGTTATGTATTTATGGATTTGTAAGTAATACAATAAATAGAGGTTTGGCAAGGAATGGTGCACAAGTAAAACGATATTATATAAAGTAAAAACCTGTGGCACTTTGTGTAAAAAGGAACAGTACAATTTCTATGAGTATATTGATCATTTATATTACATTTAAAAACGGATTCTTATAATGTATAAAATAGACAAATTTGGATATTGAAATATTTTACCGAAAGAAGAATATATCTAAAAGGTTTTAGAACTAAATTCCTTAAATATAAGAATTAAAGATTTGTTCAGGATGATTTTACTATTTCCCTGAAGTAAATATTTTTATACTTTTATTTCAGCTGCAAATGTATTGCTACTATTCACCTACTATGGACCAAATCGTAAAATCTTCATTAGGGCTAAATCGAGATAAATTGCCATTAGCTACTGGATGTTGTACACTGACAGTCCGTAATTGTGTTGTTCTCATCAATGGGCTGCAGTTCGATTGTTTCTGACAAACCAATTTATACCAATTCTATTAAGAAGAAAATTAACAGTAAACCCAACTATATTTATCACTATTAAATATTATTATTTCAACTATCATAAAACTGAAACTGAATTTCTGAAATGATAAGCAACACAGAGGTAAATTTGTTACGTCAGGCCCACAACTCTACTACTGCTACTGTACGTATGAACAGAAATGCGTAGTGATCAGGGCCGGTTACATATAACAGTATAATTACTTTACGTCATTGCTTGATCATAAAACACAAATATTGGGCAACTGTGATGTTTTAATTCATTCACGTTTTTTGGGAGTTCAAAGATACTACCGGTTATCCACTTGAATTCACTGATCATCTACACGTCTGGTAAGCCTGAGATAAGAATGCAAATAGAATGAGCTTCAGCTGGCATCGCATATACTGTACTTACTTATATATGATACCACACCGATAACTAAGAGTCGTATCAAACTGTCAATATTACAGTGTTTTTGTTAAGCACAACAGTTTTTAACAAACTAATAAGGATATCAATAACGAAGTACTGTAAAAACCTTATAGTAACTTATGACACTCCACAGATGCTAAATTTGGAACTAAACTCTAATTGAATAATTGGACCTCTTAGTGTATATAATAATAAGGTAGCAAAATAGTTTATTGCCAAATCCTCAATAAAATATATGTTAAATTGGTCGTTCGTAAAAGCTCATACTATATTACACGTGGCTTTCACTTCCTTCAATGACATAGATAATGCTAATTTATTCAAACTATCTACCTGCACATATAAAAGATGTGTTAGTCTCTCGCATGTTAAATGTTATATTATTTTACTCCGATCAGTGTAAAGATTGTCATTACTGCTCAGCCAAATTCCATTAAGTAATATGTACCTTACTCAAAATCTATGTTGCCTTTATTGGAATGAAGCTTCGTGCTAGATTTCTGTAGATGTTAGTTTATTAAAGAAATATCGTGCGAAGAGAAATAAAATTTTCCAGCTCCTAGAGTGATTGGTACACCCAATCACGATTATATTTCTAAAGCCCAAATTTAAAAGTAAAGGACCTTTATCATCTTATTCAGTACATTTTATAGTGTTAGAAGTATTTCATGACTGATAAATGGTTTAACAAATCGCTTAATATGAAAGTGAATAAATTATTTACTATCTTTATAAAAATTTATATATCTATAATCTTACAAAGGACTTACTGGCAAATAAGATTCTTTTGTTTTTTTATGTCACGGACATTTACACTCCCCATTTTGAAAACATTGTTTATGAAAATTTATATCTTAAACAGTTAAAACTCATTTATTAAATAATTTTCGATAAATAATATGTAAAAATGATGTACCTAATTACTAAACGAAATTAAAATTAAGACATAATACGATGTCATAAACTATGCGACGTACGAGGTTTTGGATAAAGTCCATATAAATTATAAGGTTAAGGTGAAACATCTATGATTATATAAAAGAATAATATATATTATAAATGTAATGAAAACTCCTCAATAACTGTACATCTTTTAGTTCACATATACGAAACTTGATACTATGAAACTTCTATCTATTAACGTGGGTTGTACTATGATATAGAACTTTGTATAGAATTGTACTTTGATATAGAACGATTGAGGTAGCTGTAGATCAAATTTATGTTCAAACCACAAATTAGGTTTTGTGTAGTCCCTGGGATGAAGTAGTTAAATATCAGAATGTGGTATTTAATTAACTCCAATGTATTGTACCTGAGAGTAGTTCACAATGCCTCGCACTCCGCCAACCACAACCTACGATAGCGCTGTGTGCTAGCTGCTTCTGCTGACAACATGTCAGAGACTAATAGCTAAAATGGGTTTTATATTTAATGAGCTTCAAAGACTAATTATAGTTACCTTAAAATTGGTTAAAACTTAAAAACCGGCTGTAAGTAAAGTAATCTTGAGTTTGTACCCATCTTGTACTTACAGTATTCCAAATACGGTTATAACGTAACCATTAAAAAACTAATGCGCTAATATCAAATTATGCAGGAATAATAACGATATTAATTTCAAAGTTTGACTTTTTTACATTAACACAATTTTCTTAAAGTTTTATTATTTTAATAATAAAACATTATTATACATAGGAATGAATATAAAACATAAAATTAAGTGCAATTCGTATAAATTTTGGTGTATTTATAGAACTTTTCTTTGGCTATATTAAAGCTGGCAAGAAAAGCTATAATTTTCAATAAATTTAAATAATGTTTATGTTTATTGTTACTACAAGTGTTACTCCCCAGACTTAATTTTTGAAAATTAGGAAACAAGTAACACAAGTCGCATGCGACAGCATATAGTAACATCTATTGCCGAGATACTGCTATAAAAGCTCAACATTACGAGTTATAGACCTGTCCTTTCCAATTCCAGGACAAATAACAAACGAAGTTTTGAACACACTCTTATTTCTGGCTGTCCTGAGCTCACCTTAGGCAATAACTTCACAGAGCTACTGCAGCACTTTAAATTTTCACAAAGGCGAAGCTGTAATGAGGGCTTTAAGTTTGGTAAATAGTTATGGAATTTTTACACAAACAGAAACATATTTGTCTTTGTGCTGAAAATAATCTAATTTTCTTTCTTTTGTAAATTTTCAGGAGTAAACGAAAGTGAATAATAGAGGTGAACTGTAAAGTTCGAATTTTGAATTGTCTTACATTTTACTATTTTAAACGATTTACGATTTACTAAATATCATACCATTAAGGCAGGACATAAAAGTAGAAAAATGATTAAACTTTTTTAAGGTAACGCAGAGATTTTATTTACAAAGTTTAAATTTTTATTGTTGACTAGTTCAAATATATATAAAATTGACATTAATGCACCAAATTTAACGTAATGTTTGGTTTTCTTGTAAGTATGAAATAGCTCTACAAAGGCTGTATTTCAGATATCGGAATACTCACTTTAAGGCCAGATACACCACTGCACAGAGACTATTCAGAGACCTACAATATTTGCAAGCCTATTGCTCAGCTGTGTATATAAACTGGTACATAAAGGATAAATGATTTATTGAACGGTTCCAAAATAAGTCATTCAGTCATCTTATGGTTTTTATTCATGACGGACAGAGGATTATATTTTATAAGTGACAGCTAAAGATGATTGTGGAGATACTTTAGTCTCTTTTGGCGTTTATTTATACACCGAATTTTCTACTGGCGCTGGGAATCACCTCTAACTGATTCAAACCTAAGACAACACAGATCACTGTTTATTCTAGAATAGATTTAAACAGTAAAATATTCGCGTGCTATTGAAAAAACAAGTGCCAGATTATTTTTGTGATCAAAACCAAGGCCTACACATTCTTCTCTCTCTCTCGTTTACGGAGATAATTTATTTGCCTTCTACTGTGGATATTTGTCTCCAGCTCTTGTAAGATTCTCTCTCTTTTCCCTCTTTCTCTCATAATGACATGATTAACCACGAAAATGTTTCGATTTTACTTGTAGTCTAAGTGCATATAAAAGAATTATATAATTTAATATTTATAAGACTTGATTATCGTTTTCTGGGATAAAATAAACATAATTCTAATAAACAAGTTTATATATATATATATATATATATATATATATATATATATATATATATATATATTAAACCAACAAAAATAACAGTTTTCAGCTACATTAAAAATGGATATATTAATTTTTTTTAACTATCCCTTATCAATCAGGCTTTTTTTGGCCATTATTGAAATGAAGTTATATTAACATGGTTTAATAAACTGAGAGTACTTGAACATTACTAGCTGTAGCTATCCCTTCAGTATAACATCATCAGTTAGTAGTAGAATTCTTTAGACGATTTTTTCTAGCATTTTATTAACAGCTAGTCCTCTTTACTACTGGTATCATATATTGTTACAGATGACGTTTACACGTTTCCAAGAACTTACCTTGCAAGTTTTTCCTCTTTATTTAATCTTAAAGCTAAACATTTTCTACAATTTTTAAGCTATTTTGCTAGTTAATTAATTATTAGCTATATGTTAACTAATAATTTTTATATTTTCAAAACTTAAAACTGCTGAAAATTATTTTCTCATACTGATACATAAATTGAATCTGCCATGGTATTGTTACATTTAGTAATTTAAAAATTTTCATGAAAAAGTCAACCTTATATTATGAGGCCCATTGAATACAAATTTTACATACACTTGGCTAACTTCGCCCTTAAATTTCAAAAGAAGGTTTTATAAAAGCTTTGATACGAGTAAGGTAAACAAACGTAGGACTAAGTGTAAGAAACAGCCGTGTAAAGTTAATTAGCTTGGATTTTCTTTATTCACACGAAGAAAAAGCACATAAACCCGTGAGTGTATGCTTAGCGTTCTGGTTCAGCTATACGTCGTTGGCTAATACGATATATCTAAGATAAACAACGTGTTCCACAAGGAAAAGTGCGGTTCTAGTACTGAATACGTTGTAGACAATATTATAACTTTTTATAAAAAAATCATTTATATTAATTGTACACCAACACAAATCTAAATAATCTGTTTTAGAATATTAAAGTTACATATAAAATTATAATTATTTCACAAAAAGAGATGAGGAATCTAAACGGCACCAATAAGGAAAATGTGGATGACAACAGACACAGAACTTAGTAATCGGTAGCTGAATTGATTGCGAAATACTGGACAACAGTTCATCAAGCTTAATGGAATTCCAGCGTTTGAAACAGATAATGAATGCACTCAAGATTAAACTTTATAATTGAATTAATTTACAGTAACTATGAATGGACTTTTTGTTTCCATCAATGGAGGCATCGAGGTATTTCTACGTTGAGGAGTGACACTATGATTAATTCATTCATTTCACGCTGCGATTAATTTTACAGTGCAAATGTAAAGAAAAAAAAAACAGTACTTCTTTGAGCCAGTTTACATCCCTAATAAGTATAGTACGGGAAACACTACAACTATGAAAAATATATTTATCGTACATCCATCATAAATAAAATGAGTTTTATGATAATGAGTTCATTATTTTTACTATTATACACTAAATTTCCACTAAAAATCGAAGAAAATTACCTAAAGTACGTGGACTGTAGAAAAAGCCCTAAAAATCAAAAACAAAAGTCAAGATTTCCTTCTCTCATAAGAGAGTTTTCAAGCTACTTATGCCGAAGTGTTTTCTATAAGAATGCAAAATAATACATTTATTTTTTTAATATTAATTATTACTAGAGTAATCCGCATTCTAACATAAAACATTTATGTTTATTTGGATCCACTCTTCGAAATGTAAATAAAATAGAATATATCCAGTCTAGAATCCAAGTCTACATCGTGTAACCACAGCCGGGGTTTTCTTGAAATTAATATAAAAATGTCTTTTAAAAATGAAATCGATTGCCAGCTACGTGACTTGTGATGGAGTTCGAAAGGGAACGGCATGAAAAAGGGTTATAAAAATAAAATGATAATTTTTAACTCAAAATATTACTATCATAATTTTATATGAAAATAATGGTTATACAATCGTCATACAACTAGATAAAAACTAGAAGACGCCTCTTTAGAATTCTATATAAGGTTAGCTAACACTGGTTTTACATTTATTTACGTATCTGACAGTTGGTTGTAAGAGTGTTAAGCTGAATAAAGCATGATTTTATAAACTTCCACATTAAATTTAATAAAAATAGCGCTTTCGCCGGTTAAGGCATCATCATTTTGACATTGTTTACAGAAAAAAACATATATGTAAAATAGAATAAACGTATGATAAAATAGAATAAAATTTAAAACTAACTGTAAAGACCAAAAACTAATAAATTATAAAAGAATTATGTAGAAAAATATGGTTTGCAATTCAAAATTTTGGAATGGATTTCTTTTTTCACTAATGGTATAAAATATCACTGAAATTTACGGAAGGTTGGGAAATACAATTATCTTTTAAAACTGTCATACACGCACTTTCAATTTGGTTTACTTTAGTTCGGCTGTTCTGGTACAATTTTACTGCAACTAAACTACTTCCATGTTCATAGTTCTTGCGTTGCTCCTATTTTATAATTTAGATTTTTCACAGTTGAATTTCTAGAAATTCTTGTATGGCAGTAACACAAGCGAGGGGGTGCCAAGGTCAGCTCTGCAGACTCAGCGTGGTCAGCACTCTTAGACCAGCCAGACTACCAGCCGAGGTAGCTCCTTCATAGACAGAGACTCAAGGCGCTGCAGTCCTTGGAAACAACTCTGGGGTCAATAGCTTTTAGCATATATATTTATTTCAGTAGATTACTTTAAAAAACACAACGTCTATCATTAAAATACTTTCAACATCCATTTTTCTTTTGGATTATGACTACTATGCTAGCTTTAAATATTTAATTATTTGGGTGATAATATTGAAAGTAATTTATTTTTACTTATCCTAAAATATTGAATCTAAACTCGTTTTTTTATCAACTGTCCGGTTTATTAATTTCTTTATTGGATACTTTTGTTGGGTCTAAAGTTGTTGAGTATGTCCAATTTTGATTATGAGGTTTTTATACATTATTATACAATGCCTAACATTTTATTTTTTAATTTTTAAATTAAAACTAGTTTTAAATATTTTTTTAAAACACTACTAGGAGATAACACAAAGTGTCTAAATAATAACCATACGAATTTACCCTGCATTAACATTAATTGTGATTCGACTATTTTTACAATTTCAAAGTACGCAATTTTAAGGATATAAAAATGTTATATATACACATGTTATATAAAATGTATATATACACACAATTGGCTTCTCATTTCGTAGGAAATTTCTTGTAAATTAGGAATATGTCAGCTCATGTCTTATTTTTTAAAGTTTAGTAAACTCCTTTAAATGAATTCTCTGAAGGTAATTTAGTTGATAATTTTGTTATTTCTTTTATTTATTTGAAAAAAACTTAATTAAACTTAAAATACACTTTATGAGTTGGTTTAGTAATTGCACATCATTTCAATCTGAATCACATCTATATTTGTATTGAATTAACACTTAATTGAATATACTTACATACTTTGTGATTTCGTTGCCCTATATTCAACAACCAAACAATTTGTGTCGTATTGGTACAATACTGTATATGGTTTTAATATTAAAGACTCTTAAGATTATTCTATCGCAGCTAAATAAAGACTAAGAGCAATGACTGATCAATAATTTATACTGGGATGTAATTTGATGATCTTACTAGATGATAATATAAAACTACAATCCAGTCATATATTCAATAATATATTATTAACCTTTTGCACAATGAACTTCATGAGTACCCATCAACAAATTATTCATATCGTAGTGGATTTCGAAAACTGATCTTCCATTAACCATATCCATTAAAGAGATTACGACGATAACTATAATAATCGCAGCTGAATGACCACCAAGGGTAATAGCTTATCATAAATTTATACTTGAATGGACTTTAATGGTCTTATTGTCTGATAATATAAAAACTACAATCCAGTCAGGTATTCAGGTTAATACTTTATTAACCTGTTGCAAAATGAATTCTATGAGTACTCATCAGCCTATTATTCATATCGTAGTGGAATCCGCGATCGGCTTATCCATTAACAAATCCAGTAACGATATGTATACGTAAACAGATTGCAACGCCACTTTCAGTAAATACACACTAAATACGTAATGATATGTAATAATATTTAATTCCTTGCATACACAGTATAAAGTAACACAAAACACAATGTATTGTAAATTGGTCCAATAATTTATTGGAAATTGAAATTTAATATCATTTACTAAAACAAATAACTGAATAGATGTTTATTCTATGCACTCTCATGCAATAGGGCTTTCTTAAGATCCATTTGGAAAAGACCTCCTCTTACTGCCTTCCTAGGTTGCCTAAGATAAATGCTCAATGATCATATCACTCCAAGTTCCAGAACAGTATTTTTCGCTTCTTGTGATTGAAAATATCTATTTTTGGTAATGTTCTTAGATTCATCTTTGTTTACAGTTGTTTCAAAAGGTGTTTCGTATATTGAACATTGTGCTGATTTTGCATTCGGTAAATGTTTTCACATGAAAAAAGGTAGCATTTTAACAATAGTATACAGAGTGAGTCAGAAATATGGTAAAATATTTTAAGACGTGATTCTAGAGCTAAAAATAAGAAAAAAAATGTTATATAAAGGTAGGTCCGGAACGCTCCATTACTGAGTAATGGCTGGCGAAATATTTTGCTTTGTTTTCAGTTCACCTGGTGAAATTAAGTGATTCTGAAAGGTTTTGTTCTTACTTTTTTAACTCAAATAAGATGGATGTATAAAGAAAATCACCTGAAAAATCAAATAAAACCACTCTAGAGGTTGTAGTGTGAACAGTTTTTGAGAAAAAGTATGAAATTTTCCAAAAATCTAATAACAAAAATACCGTCTTAAATGTTTTGATGTCGAATAACATTGTTAAATGACCATTAAACAAATTGTTTTTCCTAATACAGATTGTACAGAATTTTAATTCTGAAAACAACCATAATAAACAAAGTTAACTAAATGTGTAAAAAAGTTATGATATTGACTCCTCACGTATCACACTACACAGCAAACGTTTGCTGTTTTATAATAAGGAATGAGTATCTGATTGGTAACAGGTGGTGAAAAATAAACATTTTTAATTCAAAATTTTATTTTCTAAATACAATAAACATCTACAATTGCTTTTAGTCTCACCGGAAGATTAAAAAGGATGCTCTAAAAATGACCTCCATTGTTCAAAATGCACGCGTTTTAGACGTCTTCCTCATCAAGTTTCGGACCCATTCAAAAAACTCCAGGTGTCTGCTTAATGGTTTCTATTATATTATAAATGTTTAATCGGAGTTCTTTAGTGGTATCTATTGGGGAAGAGTAAACTAATGTTTTTAATTGTCCCCAAAGGTAAACAAGTCCAAAGGATTTAAGTCCGGTGATCTTGCTGGCCATGAAACTGGTCCACCTCGGCCTATCGATTGATTTGTGAAACTCTCATATAGATGTCAACGAACAGCCAGAGAGTAGTGCGTAGGTGCCCCGTCATGCATAAACCACATGTTTTGGCGCATATGCAGAGGTACATCATCAAGCAGGTTAGGTAGCTCGTCTCTTAAAAAGGTCAATTACACCACGCCATTAAGCCTGGGAGGAAGCACGAATACGAGAAAATGATCTGCTAAGATTCCATCCCAAACATTTACTGAAAACTGATGTTGCGGGCGATTAGGTTTTTGATAGCATGAGGATTTCTGTCTGCCCAAATGTGGGTTGTTACGGAAGTTAATGATAGCTGTTCTTGTAAAGTGAGCCTCATTGGTAAACAAAATTGTATTCAAAAAGTTTGGATCAGCACATTTAACAGAAGCCATCGACAAAAACAACATGGGGAGCGTAGTCTTGCGGCAAAAGAGTTGCTGAAACATGGAGTAGCTTGGACATGCTGGAAGTGGTATGGGTGTAAACTGGTACTCGTGTAGTATTCTCCGAATACTTGATTGGCTGACATTGAACTGTAGTGACAATTCACTAGTGCTCTTTTCATGATAATCATAAATTTTTATTAAGAACCAACTCTTCTAATTCAATAGTCCTACATGATCGGACGATGCCTGCATTACTTTGCTCCGAAGACTTCAAAGAACCTGTTTCAGATAGGCTTAGATGAATAGTGGCAAAAAATCTAGCGCTTTGACACCTGCGGTTAGGAAAGTTCTTTTGCTAGACAGACCGTCTTGCTGAAGTAACTATTGCAGCGTTCCAAACCATACATTAAAATGCATGTCTGCTAAATCAGAGTTTGAATACACATGAATATTACCTTCCATTTTTAATAAATGAAACACACAACATCACTAATAAAATGGATGGAAATAACTAGTTAAAATACTTAACACAAGCACATAGTATCTTTACAGTTTGTTGTTTTTGTTCAACAATGAGGTGACATATTATGTCATCTAATAATAAATGCCCAGCTAAATATTTATTATTTAAAAATGTTTAAACAGTTGTTGTTTAAACAATTAATTATTACTAGCAGTTACCAATCAGATACTCATTCCTTATTATAAAACAGCAAACATTTGCTGTGTAGTGTGATACGTGAGGAGTCAATATCATAACTTTTTTACACATTTAGTTAACTTTGTTTATTATGGTTGTTTTCAGAATTAAATTCTCTACAATCTGCATTAGGAAAAACAAATTGTTTATTGGTCATTTAACAATGTTATTCGACATCAAACATTTAAGACGGTATTTTTGTTATTAGATTTTTGGCAAATTTCATACTTTTTTCTCAAAAACTGTTCACACTACAACCTCTAGAGTGGTTTTATTTGATTTTTCAGATGATTTTTCTTTATACAAACATCTTATTTGAGTTAAAAAGAAAGAAAAAAACCTTTCAGAATCACTTAATTTCACCAGGTGAACTGAAAACAAAGCAAAATCTTTCGCCAGCCATTACTCAGTAATGGAGCGTTTCCGGACATACTTTTTTATATCATTTTTTTCTTATTTTTAGCTCTAGAATCACGTCTTAAAATATTTTACCATATTTCTGACTCACCCTGTATAAGTGCATGGTCAAATTTTCAGATCTATTCGCAAAAATAGATACAATAATGAGGTAAATACAGTGTAGAAGGAAACGAAAAAAAGTAATCCTTAACTGTATTTGCAGTATTATAGTGGACCGTGGTCCGTGATGCATATGAACAAATGACATTTTGTCTTTCGGTTCTTATTTAGGAATATCATTACTGTATGGGGGATACTGGCATGTCGGTCCGGAGCACGGCGGATCCGTAGGTTTTGCATGATGGAAAGTCCTACATTGGCTTGCAGAAATGCGCAGTAAACTTCGCCAAACATGACGAGATCGCCTCCATATTACTTAAATGAGATCATATCTTTTTACTTAATTTTGAAGCAGTAAACCTTCTATACAAGGTGTATTCATAAATATATCGTCTAAAACGTCACATATTAATATTTTAAAAACAAAATTTCTAAAGTTGAACTGGTAAAAATAATATTTTGAATTTGTTTATTTCGTAAAAGTTACACATAATTTTAATCACAAAATCATTTTATCGTATAAAATTATAAATGCTTAACGCACAACAACTTTATTTTATGAAAGTAACTATTTGGTTATATATAACGTGGTAAATATTAACTCCTAAAGTGTGCTTAGCACTAAAGGGGTAATGGAGAATTCAACATGAACATACATAACATTAATTAAACCAGCTTTGTTGGTAACGTCAACCACAATGACAGAGTTATTGACAGTTGAAACAAAGGTATGTCAGTAATGGACGAGCAGCTTCATAATGAGATGAACCGACTATACCGTCTATAAACATGACACCATTGTCACGTGAGTAAATGGGGAGCGACCACGACACTATACGCGTACGTCACAATCAGGTGTCGAATAAAGCTCTCCTGTTGACAATATTGCATTACATTGATTTATACTCGTATTTACCAATGAAACGTAGTTTATCATCAGGTATTGGTTACATTTGTGCATCTCTTTTACATTATATTTTAAATTACAAAATAACAGAAAATCTTGCACACAAGGAAATCGATTTGAGATTTAGGTAAAATTTAATATTTATATCTACGCTTAGTTTTAATTAATTTCAAATGAAAGTACTTGTAACCAATTTTCTCTAAAAGAAGTAAGAGACAATTTTTTCCTACAATACGATTGTGAAATATAGTCTAGTTATTTTATTAAAATAAAGATAGATATTTAAACATATGTTCATAAGACAATAGAAATTTTGACATATTTATTTCTATACCGGTTTACTTTATAATTTTCGTAACCGTCCACTAAATGACAATGCACATGTTGAACAGCTCATTACGAAGAAGAATGGGAGTTTGGCCAACTGTCATGTATAACTAATTGCATTGTCTCTCAAGAACAAATCAACGTTATATTTTCTACGAGTATTTAACATTGCGGCAGGACGATTGTTCCTTAATTATAATTCTATTTTATTTTCACCAAATATAAAAAAAATATTACGTTATGTCTTATGGGAATAGAATTTCTGTTTTGTTTCATGTAATTTTTTAAGACTTTATGTATGGTTAGTAAATATTCTGAGGAAAAAAAAAACAACGAAATGTTTCAAACTTTCACCAAGAGAACTGACTTAATGTATCTTTTTATAGTAAAAAGAACCTCTAAGGATTCAAAGAACTGTTACTGCCGAGGGAGAACCATTCTTTGCCCGTGCCAAGATGGAGTATCTAGTTCAAACTTCATCTGTAACGTAAAAATTTGTGATTGGTCCGGCAAAAATGTGTGCTACAAGTACTCAACGAAAAAGTACACAGTTCCATGCGTCCATGCTTCTGCGAAACCTGTATTTCAATATTTCAGAACTAAAGGGACTATGTGTAAATATGTGTGTACGTACACCGAAGACAAACCTTCAAAATGCAAAGAAGTGTGGAAGATATTGGAGGATGCATTGATTAAAAAAAAAATACCTTTAATTCTAATTTTATCAAAAATTAAGAAATCACTTTCTGGTCATATCCAAAAATATAAAATAAAACCAGAACCAATGCATCCATATATTTGTATCATGATATAAATTATATTTTTACCCAAAATTAAAGGTTTATTTAGTGTTTACTTGAAGACATTACATCACTCAGCATGTTATGAGCTATCTAAATAAAGGGTGTGAATGCTTTTTTATAAAAATCTAGTTTTAAAGTTTTTTTTTTAAATTTAAATAAAATAAAATCACTTTTAATTACCATCAAAATGCTTGGCCATATGGTTCATTGGTATCAAGACTTGGATTTTTACGCGCTATATTATACGATTATACAATAAAACCTCAATTACATAAATTAGAGACTACACTATACTTAATTGGCAATATTACTACTACTGTACAGCAGTGGTCTACGCTGTGCGCCACACCACGCCACGCTAGCGGTAACTCCTGGTCACGAACGCTAGCGTGACTCTCTCTAATTGGTCGCTATCAGCCACACGCCCACCAACAATTCACATTTCAACTCACGAGTTAACGTATGAACAAGTTGAATTGAGTATTTTGTAATTGTTTCAGCATTATTACTTTTAGAGTATTAATTACGATTATAGTTTTCAAATCAATTTAATGTATTACAAGAGAAATTTAGTAATTTTACAAGGAGAAATAAACTTTTAAGGCTAATTTTTAGGCTTTATTTACGACGAAAAAAATCTTAGAATATTTTTGCAAAACAAGATTACGACTTATTGGTAATGGATACAGACGATACGCTTCTAATTTCGATATTGATAATACGGTGATATTAGCTGAAAATATTTTTGGGAATTTTTCCCCGTGTGAAGTTATAAAATTTAACATAAACATCGTCAGTGTTTAAGTTAGTAAACCCCTCATATACCGAGCCCCTGGCCGGATAACGATTCGGCCGGATACCTAAAAAACTTGACGAAACAAAACAATTGTACTGTACTGTACTAACCGCACTGGGAAATAATCAACAAACTGTTTACAGGTTAAACCTATTAGCTCAACTGAGGACAACACAAGGAAATGTAAACAAATAGATACACAAAAATAACGCAAGAGTCGTGGAGACTAGTGCGTGCAACTGCGCGTCTGCAAGCCGAGTAAATAAATTTCGATATTGTGCTTCCGGGAAGTGGCCGGATAAAAGAGGTGCGGTAAAACCGAGGCCGATATGAGGGGTTCTACTGTATTCTATGTTATTTAATTTTTATTTCATACAGAAGTAACGATTAAAATTCATATGTCGCACATTTATTGCCAATGCAGCCTCCAATCAAGAGAAAATAAATATTAAATTACTATATTACGTTCATGATGTCGTAGGATTGAAGTTTCTAAGGCTTTATACCGTATAACTAATTACGAGTATATTATGCATTATTTTAAAAAATAATAAAAGTTGCTAAATCTAATTTCAAAGTATTGACACCCAAAACATACAATAGGAGAAGTAATTTGATGTAAGCTTTTAACTGTTGCAATTGACAGCGAAGTTTTCATAGTTTACGGCATCAATTACGATGCATTAGAACCGTTAAAGCTTATATCTACATTATTTACTACTCTTAAATAAACTTGACTACTTTTACTATGGGCATAATATGTATACATTCTCAATTCCAGAAAATATTGTACCTAATGACTTAATTACTAAACTACACAGAGTACGAAAACACACCTTATTTAAGAAGTGAGTTAACACGCTAATGGCTTTATCCAAACAGTAAATTTATATCGTTAAATATTAAGTACACTACATTATTAAGAATATAATATTACTAAATCACAATACGAGGTATTTGGAATTCATTTCGTATAAAATATTAACGCATGGACATTCAAATTAAGACAAATATATTGTTATTACGTAAAGAAGATATATGTTGCTCATAGAATCAATAAAGTTTGGATTATCAGGCCTAATGTTCATTACACGGATATCTAGATGTGTGGAGACTTGGAAAACCAAGCTGGGTTAATGCGACCGATTGATTTCTTTATCTGAAGCCTTAAGGACCAGAACGCATGTCTCACCCCTCTGTTCCTACCCTCCCTTTTAGCGTCTGGGAATAAGTACCCCGGGACAAGCGGCTAACAGAACATACTAGTAGTTTTCTTGGCTCTTAAATCTGAAGAAACTAACTTTCAGCTGAGGAGACTTAAATCTCAAATCGCTCTTCTGAAACACCTACAATTATTTTTTTCTGCTGGTTTTAGTGACGGATTACTTAATCTTAAAACTAAACTCCATTATATAAGTGAAAATCTGTTAAAAGACTGCTATGGTCTTGTATACTTTACTTGGTTTATTTCCCTTCTTGCTATTGTTACCACTTATACATATATTCTACAAGCAAAGTAGCTATTCCGTTGCAACCGCGCCAACTTGAATAAAGAAATTTGTTGAAGAAAGTTCAAATGGCTATCAAACACGGAAGTGTCCTGAATGTGAGACTCACCAAATGGTTTTTCGGCGCCAGAATACAACTGGGCACGAATTCCAACGGTATTATCGAGCAACTGTGTTCCTTAATCTCGTGATTTTTCGGTATTTGAAACTGTTATTTTCTATCATACTGTTTATCTGACACTGTTAAGAAACATGGTAATCTGATTATATTACAATTACTGTGTATTAAAAGCAACTTGGACAAGAACAGTTGACCAAATTATTATAAAAACTGACCCAGGGTTTACAGCGCTTCAATAAGCAGCAAGATCCATTCTACTTAGACAAAAATACTTTTCAATAGCTTAAAGCCATGTGCAAATAAGATTATTACTCACGTTTACCATCGTTCAGTGGTAAAAGAAATTAGTAACAATATAGTTTGAAATCTTCAATCTGTTCTCTTATTCAGGTTAATAATTAATCATGGATAAACTCCAATCTACAAGAAAATAAACAAAACACATTTGTGCGTTGTGACAAGCATAAGAGAGGAATCCCAACAAACAAGTTTTGTGTGTCAACACCATGCATTCACCTGTAAAACACTAATTATTACATATACACTAAAGAATATTATTAAAGATCACTATAGGTCTTTATTGAGCGATCAACCACTGACATCTGACCAGAGGCAAATAGTTAATAGCGATCGTTATGACAACAAGATGGCGCCAATTTAGAGAACGGGAGCGGATGGGAGACATGCTAATACCTTATAATAACAGTCATGCAATATTATTTAATAATTTCCATGTATAAAAAGTACTTGCTACAAGTACTTGATATTTTATTACACTTTAGAAACGACTCCAAACAGAGTGTAGGCTTTAATATTAAACGTCCACTATAGTATCTTTTCGCTTGAAATCTCATGCAAACTTTACCTTACTTCACTTCCAAGTGACTCAACTGGGGTCATTGTTACGGTGAATATCTTTGTTATTTTACCGGAGACCGACATTAAGAGCACGCGAGACTAACCTTTGGCGTGACTGCCAGGGCTGCCGCTGCCGTACTGGCATTTTAGCCCGCAACCTCCAGTCTTTTACCTTATACATCGGTCAACAAGGCCACTTTACTAAAAAAACTAATATAATTTGTGTCTAGAAACATTCAAACTATGGAGATTTCCGATTACTTACTTATCACACTCATTGGTATCAATCCTTGCACCATTGTCTCAAAAGTGTACTAAAACCCTCTCCCTCACTGGTTAAACACTTAACACTGTGCCTTACATCTTGCAACTAGTTTAATGAGAGCTAATTTTGTGACCACACACTTTGTAAACTTCTTCACATCGATCTCTATGAACGAAATTGTAAGAAAGAGTTAAGTATCTCCAATTATAAGAGCTCATTTTTGTGAACCTATCATTATAAAAGATAAAACAAAGATAAATCTATTAAAGATAGTATCTTAATTAATATAGTTTCAGTGGTAGGGAAGCTTACCAGCCCTAATTCCACCTCTTATATAAATAAATGCATTAATATTAGGTTTCCTCAATTTCATTGTTAAGATCTTAATACTATTAATAAAAACAGGTCTTTTCTATAAATTATTTTAGACGAGAATGATTAGATATTAAACTTACAAATACTCCAATATATGAGGTAAAAGTTTTACTAATCACACTCATTTAAACCAACCTGTTATTTAACTAAATTATATAGACGATACAACAATTCGAACAGCAGTTGTGAGGTAAATATTACACTTACATTAATCCATAAAAGTATAGCATATGCACTTAATCCATAAAAGTATAGCATATGCACGATATGTCAGTAAAAGTATGTTATAAAATGTTATGGCATTTTTACGGTTATTGGTGTCTAATATAAATGTTACTATGTAAAAAAGGTATTTCCTTGTTGGTTATATACTCTAAAATACATACAGTACAAACGTATAAAATCATCAACAAGTATGGTTTATTAAATAATATAATCAGTGAGAAAATGTTACTAGTTAGACAAATACACGCGTAAGTATAATGTTTACAAGGCTTACATGTTTAAAATTTTTAATTGTTTTACTTTTTTGCTGCGAACAATCTTTTACAATTAAGAGTATAACGTGTTATATTACAAACAATATATTTATACTTTTGAAATTAACATAATTGCCTGAAAACGTTTATATGATAAGACATATTAGTCATTTGTTGAGCAAGTAAAAGAAATAACAACAAAAAAGTATTTTTTTTATATTATGTCTGATGTAACTGTGTTTTAACTTGCTTACTGTTTGGCTATTTAAACGGCTATGATTATGACATTCCCTACAATCGAACTAATGATCAATCAGTTGGAAGACCACATGCTTAACAACCACAACGTGAAATAGACCAGGAAAATACATTACGATATAATATAACAGCAGTTACTTACAACTAAACACAATATGTGGACACATTGTTTTTTTTATCTGTTTATATATTAGCGTGATATGTAAATTTTCATATTATAAACTGTGAATACAATGTTAAAATTGTTATTGTCATGTTATTGCTTGTTTTGTATTTTGTTTTTAAGAGTTTTAACTTGGGATTTGTCGTAGATTTCTTGCTAAAACTTAATTTATGATATAAAAGAATAATTAACTAGCACTTAAATAGACAACGTTTGTTTGAATGAATTAATCCATTGTTACCAATTCTTTTGTAGCGTAAAATACAAATTTTGTTTCTTTAAACTTAGGATTAGGTACACTGGTGTTCAATGGATTTACTATTACTCACACCTTTTACTAATATTTGTATAAAATATACTCTTTCAATATGTAAAATTTAACATGAACAGATTTCTTAATACATTAATTTCTTTCGTATTTACCAACATTATTTTCAAACTCACGTTTAATCTCAGTGTAAATTCCTTATTATTATTTTATGCAGGAATTATTCCTATTATATTATAAAAAAAATATAGTGATATTTACAAATTTTTACATTATTATAGCTTTTATTACATATAATACATAAAGATGCGTATTTAAAGGTATGAATTGTTTTTCATTTAACTCTTTATCAGTTGAATTTCGGCTTCTAACCACGGAATACTTTTTGAAAAATTCCCGTCACACCACACAAGATTTGGCACCATTTCAGTATTACTCAATGCAAGCGGCGGACGATGTTACGTTCTGCCCCAAAACATCCGCATCCATATATCGGACTGTTGCCGTGTGCGCCCGCCTTTAGGCCTTAATTTTGAGGTAAAAATAATCAAATTCTTAAAAAAACCTTTTTAGGTCGCAAATACATATAACATTATGTAAACACTTTCTATAATTGAAAGTTTTCCAATACAAAACGGAATAGAATATATTCGTAAATAGGTGTTTTCTTGAAAACGTTATTTTTGTACAAGGCATATTTTTTACAACATTACATACTTTGATATTAGGATAAAAACAGTAAAAGTACATTAATAAAAAAACTTATATGTTTCACTAGTATCAAATTATTTCATAAAACTTTTTAAATTTTGTTACATTGCTGTATTAAATCTATTACCTTATTGTTGATATACAGGGGATTGGAAAATCATGGTCTGGCTAAACCTTGCAAGGAGTCAGTTTCGATTTCAACATTAAAAGTGTCATTGGATTTAGTAAAAAAATTTCAAGAAACGAAAAAGTTTGTTTAATATTTTTTGTAAAATTAGTAGTTTTAAAGAAATGTTAATTTAATATTTTAAATGGCCACTGTTTTAAATTTAATTTGCAAAGTCCATTAAACTTTTTTATTGTTAGATCTCATCAACGTAGTGTTTATTAAATTTTAGTTAAAGTTGGTTTATTACGTTTTTATATAAAATGGTTCTATTTACATTACTTATAATCTTAGAAAAGCGTTACATAACATAAGTAACAAAAGTTGTACTCGCTGCGGTTGTGGGAGGAGGGGGAAAACTTAAGTCACTTCTCCCAGTTTATGGTCACATTTTCCGCGTGTTTCCAATAAATGCCGCACATTACGACTCTCCCAACTGTCCTAACCAACCCCCTTCAGATAAATAACTGGGTTTAGCTCATCTTTACTTTGGTATTTCTTTTTACAGTTTTCTCATTGTCTTTACTTCTATGACCATTGTCCGCAGTAGTGTTTTATCATTAAGTTATAAACCATATAAAAGCTTAAAAATTTTCCTAAACGAATTAATAATTGAATAAGAGAGATTATAAGGAATAGGTTCCGTTATTTTTTTAAATAAACTGACATTATATAACCTGTTATAAATAAGGAAAAGATACCTCTAATAAGTACCTATCTATTTAAAGTTGAACTTCACAACGACATGTGAAAATAACATTCCCCGTAGTTTGGTCTTAAACCTCTACGAGCGCTGCTGCAGTACTTTTTGCTATCGTGAAAACAGCACTGACATTATAGATATATTTATAGATATAAATTGATGCCTTTCGTTTGATTTGTGTTTCGATCACTTTATATCGTGTTCTTGTAAGGGAATATATTAAAAAGTAAACTAAAAGAATATAAAAGGAAGGTAATGAATGATGAAGATAATAAAAGAAGCTAGGTTAAGAGGGGAAAGGTTTATGGCGACAGGCAGTTTGTTTGAATATAAACAATCAGGACAAGGAGGATTTTTAACAATTGGGGGGAAAAGTAGATTAATAGTTTCCAATTAACTATCAAAGTAGTTTACAGTGGAAGACCTGGAAGAGAACATGACACTTACGTAATAAGGTTTGACTGATGTTTACACCGAAAGAATGTAGACAATTTAAAATTTTATTTTCATTTTTTTCAGTGAATTAAACAGACCATGTTGAGGTATATACATATTATAGAAAACTTTCAATCATTTACATGCTATTTCAAGTAAACTTGTCATTAAATAGAGTACAATATGCCATAGCCATTTACGCATCGTGGTCCAGATCCTGTTATATTTATGGAAGCTCTTGTCTAAGAAGTTACCATTTCCTTCTTCAATGCAACTCTAGTGTATCCCGATATCTACAAGAGAAAAAGTTTTTTGTGTTATTTCCCGTCATTGATGTTGATGTTAATAGTATAAAGTATTAAAATTGTTAAACCTAAAAGATATGTTTATTTCAATTTAACTTCGTCGAATTATTAAAACGGCCGGACTTTAATTGAAGGCTGTAAAGCACTTAAACAGTAGTTTGTAAAATTCAGAGCTACCAGCTTATGGAGTTTAATTAACACTTTGCCGAACAATAACTTTCAAAGTCTAATTGTTTTCAACCAACTCCGGAATGAAGAGACTATTGTTTTGAAAGCTTTATTAAAAGTTCTGAAACTTGTCACCATAATTTCCGTTATATTGGATCAACTAGCCACAAACTCAAACAGTACGCTTTATATTGAAACCAAAGCGCTAAGTAGCTTATTTATTTTAGAATCTTTTCTCTGTATGCAATACGACATACTTTAGTTTAAGGAATTTACATGGTAAGCTACTACTAGGTATAACGAAATACGAAAATAAATTATTAGACAACTAAAGTTTGGAATTAAAATAACACAATTTTCGTTTGACGTAACAAGTTACCCACCTCTTAGTTCCTTTGCTGGTAGCATAAATATGAAAAATGTTTAATTTTAATTTATTACCTTTTAAAAATAAGACGTTTCTTTTGAACATTTATATATATATATAATATATATATATATATATATATATATATATATATATATATATATAAAACATTTTGCATTACGTTTAGGTAAAATAAAAGAAAAAAATCAAACATGAGGCAACCCAAATGCATAGAAGCGATTTCATTTGCTTGCTGACACACATTTTCATTGCTGATCTTTCTAGATGTTGTAATCTTGGCTAACATATATAAAATTCGCATTTCAGCTGTATAATAAATCAGCTTCACAACAATTATGCCATTTAAAAAAGTAATACTGTAGAAACATGTGATAGGCTACATGGTATTTAGTTTACCACAAAATATCTACATATGAGAACTCTGAGCACGGACTGGAAAAAAAGCTGGTGAAATTTACAAAGAGCGAAAGCGATATTTTACACCTGAAACCATAATAATATATCCTGGTAGTTGTCATAGAGTATATCAGACTAGTTTTATAATGTTTATCTGAGCTTAAAAATGTTCAAGCAAACAACTCCAAATGAAAATGAAAATGAGCCACAAAGCCAAAAAATGATGCATTGCCTTGCGGTTCAGTTTGGACAACATTTCGGGGTTTATGAAGAAATATCAGCAGTTAACGTAAGTGAAATGAATAAATTAAAAATCCTAAACAGTTTGATATATATGTAGGATAATATAAAATTACAGTTATAAAGGATTTCAATATTGAGGATCTGTTTAAGTCATTACGAATAAACGATGAACTAAAAGAGGTCAGACGATCAAAAAGTCATGCCAAGATATGGTTAGAACACCTAGAAGACACTCCATAAAACGGATAATATTGGCCGACATGTTTTAGATTACAAGAACACCTATATTCAGATGATAAAATACTATTGCAATAATTATGTTAAACGTTTTTTAAGCATTTCGTATCATTATTTTAATACAGCTTTTTAGTAATATAAGCCCAGCATTCATTTTGAACAGTTGTATTAACATCAATATCACCAAATGGAATCCTTTGCGTGTTCAATTAGACTTATTATTAGCCATTTACCGTAAATCTGAAGCTTTCAGTAAGAATCAATGTGCTTTTTTTATAACTCTTGCAGATTTTCATTAAGGGATTAAAGAGTTAAATATTAATTCAGTTACTCTGTTTTCTACTACTTTCTTCATAACAAGCTACTGATATTATTATCATATCTTATATTATAAATAGGGTAGTCAATTCAGTTCTGCAACTTTGTATAACCGTTCAGGTATATTTACTTGTCCAATATACGCATCTATATAATCCCTACTAATATTTTTCTAAACAAAAAACATTGAATTGTGCCTTTCTGTATCAGTTATGTAGTGAACATAACATGGTAATTCTTATCAACGTAGATGGGTAAAGGATTCAAATGATAAACAAAGCGGGATACTTAGTCGATGGTGGTAACGTCACTCCATCGGGTTTTATTAAGCTTTATTATTTGGTAAAACCATATAAATAGAGACAAACAAGAGGGAAATACATCATTGAGATCCATGCTCGTACGGTGAAATGTGCTTGTCTTGACCTGAACAATAATATTTTATAAGCCGCAGTCAAAAGACACCATGTATAATTATGACAAATAATAAGTACACAAAATAAAGATTCTTATATAGCAGAAGCAGTGTACTCTGCAGTTACTCCCCAAACTTAATAAACTTAATTTAAACAACTAGGCTGAAGTCGCGTGCCACAGCATGTGGTCACATTTCTTGTCCAGGTTCCAATAAATACTCAACATTACGAGTCCAGATCTGTCCTGACCTACTCAAGGACAAATAAACAAACGAGGTTTAGAGAGCACTCTTATTTCTGTCTGCTCGTAGCTTTCCTTTGACAATAACTTCACAGAGCTACTGCAGCACTTTAACTCTTCACAAAGGCAAAGCTGTAATGAGGGCTTTAAGTCCGGAAAATAGTTGTGGATTTCGTTCACAAAGAGAAAAATATTTTTCTTTATACGAAAAAAAATCTGATTTTCCTTCTTTTGTAAATTTAAAGAAATAAAAGGCTTTATAATAGAGTATAATAGAGCAACCTGTAAAGTTCTAATTTGTATTTTCTTAAAGTAAACATATTTTACTTGATTTATTTATATTTAATATCATATAATTAAGGTAAAATATAAAACTAGAGAAATTATTGAATGTTTTCAAGGTAACGCATAGAAAAGTGTATTTAAAGATTTTAAAAATGATGTTACGAGCTTATAGATCTAGTAAAATATCGGAAATATTAACATTAATGCATAAATTTTATTTAACCCTGGTTTTTTGTTGTCAGTATAAAATAGCTCTGTAAAGGCTGTATTTCTGATACCGGGATGCTCTCGTCAAGATAAGATACAACAGTGACGGGCTTGTCTGTCAGAGAACCCCCAATGATGAGTCAATTCCTGTCATTTACGGCAACTGGTACATGCAGGATGAATGAGTCGTATGATTTATTAACAGTTCATTTCCGTGGTCTTTATACATTACGACAATAAGGAGATTTTCTATAAGTAAACAGATGATTGTGGACTTTAAGGCCTCTTTTGGCGTTTAAACATTCACTGATTTTCTCCTAATGTACGTAACTCTAGGAGCTCGAAAAGAATGAAGTTTGGATCTTAAATAACCTCTAGAGATCTGAACACTTACTTTTTATAGTCTAGTACTATCATAAACAATGAACTCGGCCGCTATCAAAAGAAAAAAGTTAATTTATTCATTATTAATGCCCAGCTTACATAAATCTTGGTAAATAATTCGCTAAACATGCACATATTATTATTCACACACGTGGTTTATGTTAACGCTTTTGCAATTATGCAGAAAACACTGAAAATGCAAATCATTGTTATACTTATGTATATCTAGTTTTTTTAGCTGATCTAGCCTAGTTAGTATACTGACGTAGGTGGATTCGGTAAAGATGAAAGTTCTGAACTCAGATTAAATTAAATCTACCTAATCAACCCGTATACGTTGGAAATTAAGTAAACTAACTAACCCAACACAAAAAATTGTTATCCTTGAATAGTGTATCTAATATTAAAATATTCTGGTGGTATTAAAGAAAATGGATCCTACATTTTTTGTGCTCAAAACCATCTGCATCAAAATGATAACTTCACTAGTGTCTTTCAGAATGAGATACATAAATTACGTATACAACAATCAAAAATGAATGCTGTAAATAATTAAAATCAAGAATTTAAGAAGATTATTATTTCGGAAACATGTAGTATTGTAGTTGACATGTGTTTATAACATTTATTGACAACTTTGCTGTTTTCTCGTTCCCCTCTTCAATAACTAAAGACCAAGTTGACTGCTCTTCACGAGGAGAGTTCGGCGCTCTAGACCTATAAAGTCTTTCTTCTCGTTTACGGAGATCTTTTATTTTATTTACTTTCAAAAGTTGGTTTTTGTCTTCACCTCTCTTTAGCTCTTCTTTCTTTTTTACTACAATTTTTAACCAGATTAAAAAATGTTACGTGTTGACTATTTTCCTTACTAGATTCACACTAACTAGTATTTTTCAAGTTTCCTTGTAGGGGATTAGATTAAATTTCGTCACTATTACGGCATGGAACCCGCATTTTTTCTGAAAACCCTTATTTTGAAGAAATCATAATCTATGAACCCTTTTTGGTCTACTCGGATTTAAACATGCTTAATGTCTATCTAAAATTAAGATTAAAGCAGTAGAATATTCACGCTATATTTTTATAAGATCTAACCAGAAAAATTGTTATTTAAGTAAATTTAAATCCGTATCGAACCCATACATAATTGTATTTTGATTTTGGAAATTATTATTTTTACTTTACGGCATGGTACATTCAGCGTTTACTTCGATTATTATTAATATATTAATTAAAATTCATTCATCTGAACGAAAAAAGCAATCAATGTATTTCATCCATTAAAAACGTGATATCAACATAAAATTTATTGTAAAATCTCCTTTTAAACATGCACAGTTATCCGGTTTAATTGGCATACCTTATAAGATTATAAGCGTAGATTTACACAACTCTCATGTAATTTCACTTATACACATTTTACTTATATTCCTTAGATAAAAACACAAAATTCTTTATCAAATTTTTCCATTTCACTCAGCTTCCAGTCACAAAGCTCTATTTGAAACTCAATAGATATAGTTATCACCCTGTTTGACTGCTTCCATGCACTGTGAAGACACTGTCGTGATCTTGTCACAGGTTAAAAATACACTTTTCTAGAAATTATATCCTCTTTGCTAGTCTTCAAGTTAATGATTTTCTGTAGTTTTCGTATCAAAACTAACAATTTTTAAGATTTACAACGTCTAATATTGTTAACACACGTTTTATCATACTCACGCTAGAATTCAATTGGTCAAAATACAGGTTAAATTAAACAATTTACAAAAATTCGATAAATAGCAGCGTAATTTTGTAAAGCCTACTAAGCACAGCTTTTACACGCACTAAGTTCTCTCTACCGTGAAATCTCAAAAGAAAATTTTAATAGAGCTTTGATAGGAGTTAGGTAAGCTAACGTCGGACTGAATGTAAGAAACAGCAGTGCAAAGTTAATTAGCTTGGCTTTCTTTTACTCACGCAAAGACAAAACACATAAACCCGTGAGTGTATGCTTAGTGTTCTGGTTCAGATATATGTTGTCGGCTGATACATCATCTGTAAGATAAACAGCGTGTTTCACGAGGAATTTAAAGGTTTTACGATACAGTTTTACTAGTGAATAAGTTTCATATGAAATTATAGTCATTATATGCAATAATATAAGAATAGCAGGATCTAAACATGACTAATAAAGTAATTGTCTATGGCGCCAAAGATAGAACGTAGGAGTTGATAGCTCAACACTTATATTAATCCAGCTTGATGGAATTCTAGCGTTTGAAACAGGTAATAAAATCGATTTTAAACTTTCTAATTTAATTAATTTACAGTCACAGTGAATGGACGTTTTGTTGCCGTCAATGGACGCATCAAGTTAATTCAACGTTGAGAAGAGACACTATGAAGAATTTCTTCTTTTCACGCTACAATTATTTTACAATGCAAAGCTTAAAATCAGAAATAGTACTTTGCTTCAGCCATTTTGTATTTCTTGTAAGTATATTACAAGAAGAAATGCCTAAGTTTTTACATAAGACAGATATTTGTATTACACAATTAGTATAAATAAATGGTTTTTAATTACATCAAAAGACAAATTATATTTATTCTATTTTTTCATTTGTATCGAAGAATATTACCTCAAATATGAGGGACTGTAGATAAAGGCAAAAAAACACGTAAACACAATATTTCCTTTAACAGCCTACACGAAAAGAGTTAGATGGAGGCTGATGCTCTGAATCCCACCTATAAACCTCGCGCCTGACAGTGTTACCAGTTTTACATGTTCGGAAAAATGGTAATTCGTATTATTAATAAAATTATAAATGAGCCAACATCGGAAACTATACGTTTATTTGATCTCATTCGTGTGATTTGCGAAAAACAAATAAATCAAAAAGAAAAAAAAAACAAATTTGCATTGCATAACCACAAAACGTGTTTTTTCCTGAAATCGATAGAGAAATTTATTCTAAAAAAGAAATTGATCATCAGCCGCTCTAGTTTCTTACCTTAAGCATTGTTTTCTTTTGAAACTTGTCCATCATATTATTTTTAGTTTGCACTTATAATTCGTATTTTAATATGTACCTTTAAAATCAACTTTTCCGTTTATTAGTTTTTGTTTCGGTTACTTTTTATTGATTCGCAGTCTCCGACTGTTACTATGTGAGGTTTTAACAATTTTTATAGAATTTTATATTCATCTTGGATATTTTATTAATAACTGCATTTAAATAAACCAAAGTATGTAATAAGCTAAAACCAATGATGAAAAATAAAATTCGTTCCTCAACTTAAGATACTAATTATGAGTTGGTTTAGCATTTCATATCAATACAATCTGATTTGCCAACAATATCTGCATTGAATTAACAGCTAGTTATCCGCTTACATATATCATGATTAAGCTGCACTATATACAACAATTGGACAACAATTTGTGTCGTATCGGTACCAGACTGTATCTGGGTTACTGTTAAACTCTCATGAGATTATTCTACCACAGCTGAATGAACACTAAGTGTAATGACTGATCAAAAGTTTATAATGAAATCGTATTTGATAACCTTATTGGGTGATAACATACCCACTACAATAATGTCAGGTATTTAATAATAGTTTATTAACCTGCTCCACAATTCCCATCAGTCAATTATTTATATGGTTTGGAATCCACGATCTAATCTTCCATAAGCAAAACCATTAAAGAGATTGCTATGATAATTATCTAAAATTACTTTTCTGAATATTAGTCCTCTCGTGAAAAAATTTGATTACTCCATAATTTAAAAAGGTGTACGTCTCCCTGTTAACCATGTGAACACGTAAATATTGCAAACGGCTTTCAACGCCACCTTTTGTAAATACACAATAAAAAATAATTTTATAAAATAATATTTTATATTTTATACGTAGATAAAATAACTTAAGAAACCTACTCTAAATTATTTATTGGAAATCGACAATTAGGTACATTTACTACAACAAGTATGATAGTAATAAACACATGTCTTTCATTAAGTTAAATCATTCTACAAGAAACAATTCTAAATCATATGTTATAGAATATGTGGTGGTTAAAATATAGTTCAGCAGTTATTTTAACTGGTTGGTTCTAGCCTATGAACAAGGACCGTTTTAAAATTATTAGACTTTTTATTTCCCAGTAACATCAATAGTTACAGAATTATAATACTCATGTATTAAAGAGTAGCCCAGGTGAATGTGTCAATTTTTACCAAAGACTGTTGAGAAACGTGATGTAACTGATTTGCAGCTTAAGATATAGCCTTTAGAGAATTAGAGAAGTTTGTAAATTCTTTTTTGTTCAATTTTACACTTTTATTCAAAAGCAGGTACAAACATTTAAATTTCCTTAAGTCACTTATTGCATTAGGAAACTGGATCTTCGGTTACTATAATAATTCAAAGTGTGTACTAGATTTCACTCACACGAATTTAAGGAAGTTGGTTAACTACACGATGAAATTAACGAGTCTACCTGTGTAAGTTGAGCCAGTTATGTGCTTCGACTGATCAAGTAATTGTACTATTATTAAAATGTTGGACAGTAGTGACACTACCTTTGCCTTCTTTGCCTTAAAGAAAAAAAGTATTGGTACCGATCCTACAAGCGGTATAATTTAAATTAAATTATTACTATTATGAATAAATTAATGCAAGCCAGAATGTAATGCTAGAACTGCCTTAGAGAAAAACAAAGCGTTAGTCGTCCAAGCACAAGGGTAATAATTGAAAGTAAATAAAACTTGCATTGTCATAAATGAATGCATGCAAGCCGGTAACAGAACTGCCTGAGAGAGGACAAAGCTTTGGTACCGCTACCACAAGCTGTATAATATAAAGTAAATTAGACTTCTACTAGTATAAATAAATGAATACAAGCAAGACTGTAACGCTATAACTGCCTTCGAGAAAAACAAAGCTTTAGTCGTCCACGCACAAGGGTAATAATTGAAAGTATATGAGATATGCAATATTATAAATAAAGAAATGAAAACCAGAAGGTAACGCTAGAACTGCCTGAGAGAGGACAAAGCTTTGGTAGCGCTCGCACAAGGGGAATAATTGACACGGAGACGCCTTTGAGCGACAAGGAATAAGCGATTAATGATACAAAGCTTCACATCGTCCTTTGTTGTAGCTGTCAAACTTCTGATCAATTCAGATTAGCTTCCATAAATATGACAATACTTTGTTATAAGAAAAGTGTATGCTTTTAACTATATGGAAACTAATGAACCCATTTATACCAATATATAATCTCCAGTTGCAGATCACAACACATTTGTATTAAATTTTTTTATAAAACTCTGCCTACATTGTATTGATATTGTAGTAGTATATTTTTTACCAAAACCACGCAATTTTACTGCAGACATTTTTATAGTTATTTCGAGTAGTTATATCGAATATAAAACCTACAGGAATAAAAGATCTTTTAATAATTATATTCCTTGTCTGTTGCCTTTCTAAAACAGTGCTTGTTTACAGATTTGTATTTATTCTATGTAAATGATAGAAATGAAATTTAATGTTATTGAGGTAGGAAGGCTATGTTCCTAAACGCCTAGTTAATATACGTCTGCCTGTCCGTCCACACGATAAATTTAAAAGGAACTTACCTACAGACTTTACATTTTAAATGAAACTTCATTTCATTATAGGCAACAACAAGATCGATGATGGTCCATGCATCAGGCATATGTAATTTGCCTGAGTGGTCGTGAACATTTTTACATGATAGACAAATTGCCATAGAATGTATATACGGCACAATAACATGTGACATCGTAACACATGTAGCTATGGACTTGAAAGTGTCTCTGTAACCTCAGCAAAGCATTATAGTACGTGGTGTGGCGTAATCTCGCTTTGTACATAAAACCTCTTTGAGAAAAATAGTTCTCTTATCCCAAACTAAATTTTTATTAGAAAATGTTTAATGTTTTAATTACATATATACCTATAAACCATTTTATGAAATATGTTCTTTCAAACTCAAATGCTACAAAGGGAACGATTTTACTAAATCTCAATTTTGATTTTGGGAAACTTTTAAAACATAATTGTTTTCTCTTACAATATTAAAACAAGATCAAATATCAATCGTTATTGTACTCATGCGATCAGTAAAACTAAACCAAAATTTCTGAAAACGAGAAACTGAGTTTCTGTGATACATTCTGCAGCTCTTTTAATATTTACTATCCATTTAATTTTACAATGATAACCGATTCAAAATTGTGTTAAATCGCCTTACTTTATATCTATCATATTCAACTTCTGTCAAATGTAAATGTATTCAGGAATTTTTCCACAGTTAGCTATGAGAAATATAATTAAATAAAACTATAAGTTAAATGGCTTACGAATATCGACATGTGATTTGACTTTTAAATGGATAACAATTATGTATAATTCAATACTCAATATCGTTGTTCTTTGGTACCGAATTACAAAGAGATCAAATTAGGAACTTCCAGACCAAAATACAATAGGCTGGCATATTTACAAAGTGGCACAGAACAGGCAAGAAACGAAACAACGACGCTGGGAGAAGCAGTTACACTGAAATAAAAGGTACGAAGGGTTTTTCAGTGGATTGTTCATGTAACAAGAGATTGTCCTAGAAAATCTAATAGCGCAGCCATTAAATGTCTTTTTTTTACTTTACAGAAGGCATAGCTTAACACTGTAATTATAAACACAGAACTTATAAATCTTCTGTAATACTATACGAAGTTTCATACTAAGAATTAGTACAATGTTATGAGTATTTGTAAACACAAAAATATAACGTCAATTAGATTCCTTGTAGGAGGAGATTTTCTTATTACTGTCGATAGTATACTCGTAATTGTGGTTGAAAGGACTCATGCAATAAATTTAACATAATTGGACAATTTTGAGTGTCTCTCAATACAATTAATTGGTTTATTTTATTTTAAAAAATAGTTGGAGAAGTTAATGAACAAATAGAAGATACAAAACGTAAATAAATGTCCCTAAAGTTGTTAATTTAATTATAACCTCTTATAATATTTTATAGAAACCTAAAACCTAATGTTTTGTATACATAGTACTATTGTTTAAAAACTTTTTTAATACATCTGTGTTTTATCTGTGGAGAAAGATCTATTGCTCAATAATCTACTCATGCTTTTGTACACAACATTTAACATTTAATTACTTTATAATTTATAAGACAACTGTAACTTTAACCTGGATGGGCTGTTTTATAAACCAAGGTCTGTTCAAATATATCAAACTAAAATACAGAAATAACTCATATATAATAATTTATATATTATAAAAGTATTTAAACTTAAGGTCTAATATAAGATTTAAAGTCCAAAATTTTGACGATATTTATTTAATATTTCTTTAAACTATTTTATTTGTTGATTATTGTCTCTGCCAGGTCTTATGAAGAAAAATAAGTTTATACTGTAACAAATAATTGAAAACATTGGTAAGAAGTAAAATTTAAGTACTAATTACATAGATTTACCTCGATGTAATGATTTGCACACTGAAGTTTGATGCAATGTAACTACCACACAGTATATTCATTAAATCTAACGTTACAAGCTCAAACAATGCACCCAGTGTGTCGGATGTTACATATTTCACGTCAGTCCACAGTTTTTATAAAACAGTAAGTTACGAGATATATTATTGTACTAAATTATTGTGGTGTATTTACACGAATTCATGATAAAACGTTAAATCCATGCATTATATAATAGTACTTAAAATGATAAATACAATTCGTTATAACTAAGGCAAGCGTCAGATAAGTAAATGCTTATATTGAACAACTACTTTTTGCTAAGTACAAAAAGATAAGTTTGCATAGCGAAGATATTCTTAGACGTATAGAAGTTGTACATATTAAAATCAGTACAAAATAATTTATTTAGCAAAAGTGGGTGAGACGAAATAGAGATCGGGAATAATGGAAATATTATTAAAATTAAAATCGTGTATCACTTTTGTAATTACCGCTCTTATCACTCGAGGGGCTGGAGACGTTTCATTTATGTCTGACTGTCTGTCCACTTTATATCACGAAAAAACTGATCTATAGACATGAATGAAATTGTGCTTAAAGTTTAATTTCTAAAAATTCAATACTAAACCCGATATTGGGGCATGTCATTGCATGGTATGTGCCTGAGCGTTAGGGAATTATTATTAAATTAGCCTTATAGAATCTTATAGAATCATGACGAAAATGCGAAAATAGTAGAATAAATCATACGAGATTTTATCAAATACCAATTTTATTCATGGACTAAAAAGAAAAATAATTGAAACTGAAATCAATATTAAAAATCGTCAAAAATATTTATTTTTAGAAAATATTGTTTTACACGAATTCTTGCATTATATTGAGTACCCTCCCTAATTCACTGAAACTTTGTTATTTGGACACTGCTATGAAACCTAACTTTATAATCAACTATAGCAACGTATGATGTGGTAAGACATCTTGATAACCATTTTATTTGCAGACGTTAATTTTTTCGTTATTCTTCACTTACACATATACTAGAATTAGTTCTATAAATATATATGTCCAACCTTAGAATATGGCGTTTATTTGGCTAAATCATGCTCATCTCTCTTTTCGAGGTTCACGCATCTCTGTATGCTGCTTATAAAAACGTAAATCCAACGTGACAAGTATTTCGATGCTTTTATGCATTTTAATGCTAAAGGGAGTTCCTAAGATCCATTTTGAAAGGATCCCCTTTTACTGGCTTCCTATGTTGCATACGATACTGCTTAATGATCACAACATTCCAAGTTTACGACCAGTATTTATAGCTTCTTGTGATTGTTAAATATCCATTTTCGGTAATGTTCTTAAATTTATCTTTGTTTACATTTGCCTCAAAAGCTGTTTCGTATATTGAACATATGTGCTAATTTTGCATACGGTAAGTAGTTTTTACATGGAAAAAAGGTAGCATTTTAACAATAGTATAATAAGTGCATGGTCCAATTTTCAGATCTATATGCAAAAATAGATACAATAGTGACGTAAATACAGTGCAGAAAGTTAAGCGAAAAAAGTCATCCTTAACTGTATTTGTATTATTATAGTGGACCATGGTTCGTGATGCATATGTCATTTTTCTTTCCGTGCTTATTTAGGAATATCAATACTGTATGGGGGACAGTGGCATGTCGGTCCAGAGCACGGCGGATCTGTAGGTTTTGCATGATGGAAAGTCCTACATTAGCTTGCAAACATTAGAAATGCGCAGTAAACATTACGAGATCGTCTCCCTATTACTTAAATGAGATCTTGTGTTTGTTCTTAATTTTGAACCTCTAAACCTTCTTTACAAGGTTTATTCATAAATATTTATTCAGACATGAGAATTTTATATAGCAATATGTCTAAAGTTTAACTGGTAAAAATAATATTTTGAATTTGTTTATTTCGTAAAAGTTACACATACGTTTAATCACAAAACTAATATTGTATATAATATTGTATATATTGTATATAATTATAAATGCTTAACGCGCTGCAACATGATATTATAAAAGCAACTATTTCGTTATACATAACTTAGTAAATATTAACTCTTAGAGTGTGCTCAACACTAAAGGGGTAATGGAGAATTCAACATAAACATAAATAAAATTAATTAAACCAGCTTTGTTGGTAACGTCAACCACAATAACAGAGTTATTGACAGTTGAAACAAAGGTATGCCAGTAATGGACGAGCAGCTTCATAATGAGATGAACCGACTATACCGTCTATAAACATGACACCATTGTCACGTGAGTAAATGGGGAGTGACCACTACACTATACGTCACAATCAGGTGTCGAATAAAGCTCTCCTGTTAACAATATTGTGTTACATTGTATTTATACTCGTATTTACCAATGAAACGTAGTTTGTTATCAGGTCTTGTTAACTTTTGTGCATCTGGTTTAGTTTATATTTTAAATTAGAAAATTACAGAAATTCTTTTAAACAAGGAAATACTTTTGATATTTAGGCATAATGTAATATTTGTATCTAAGATTGGTTATAATTAATTTTAAATGCGATTACATGTAACCAATTTCTCTAAAAGAAGTAGGAGAACAAATGTTTCCTAATTTCTCCTACAACACGAAATTGACTAATTATACGGAAGTAAGCACAACACAACTTTTAAGACTGGTTAATAGCAATTAATTATGAACTATATAATTAATAGGGACAAACCTTCCCAATGCAAGAAGTGGGGAAGGTTTTAGAAAAAGCATTGATTTTTACAAAAATTCCTTTAATTAAAATTTTACGAAAAGTAAAGAAATCTCTTTCTGGACATCATATCCATCAATATAAAATAAAACCAAACCAATGCATCCATATATTTGTATCGTGATATACATGACATTTTTACACAAAATTAAAGATTTATTTTAGTGTTTACTTGTAAACACTAAATCACTCGGCATGTTATGCGCTATCTAAACAAGTTTCTTGAATGCTATTTTTTATAATAATCTAGTCTTGAAGTTTTTTTTGGAATTTAAATAAAAATTACTTTTAATTACCAACAAAAGCTTGGCAAAAATAGTAAATTTACTTCACGCCTTGGATTTTTACGCGCTATATAATACGATTATACATTAAAGCACAATTACAGAAATTAGAGACCACACAAGACTTAATTGGCAATATTACTACTACTGTATGGCAGTGGCGTATACTGTACGCCGCACCACGCCACGCTAGCGGTAACTCCCGGTCACGAACGCTAGCGTGACTCTCCCTAATTGGTCGCTATCAGCCACAAGCCCACCAATAATTCACAGTTCAACTCATTATTTAGCATATGAACAAGTTGTACTCCTATTTTTTAGTAATGATTTAATATTAATACTTTGATAGTATTAACTACGATGTTAGTAGATCACTGTGCCTTATATCTTGCAACGAGTTTAATGAGAGCTAATTTTGTGACCACACACTTTGTAAACTTCCCCACATCAATCTCTATTAACGAAATTGTAAGAAAGAGGTATCTCCAATTTTAAGAGCTCATTTTTCTGAAGCTATCATTATGGTATTACAAAGATACAACTATTAAACTTAGTATCTTATTTAATATAGTTTGAGTAGTAGGGAGGCTTAACAACCCTAATTCTAGCTGCTTTATAAATAAATGCATTAATACTGGGTTCTTCAATTTCATTGTTAAGATCTTAATACTGTTAATAAAAACAGGTCTTTTCTATAAATTGTTTTACACGAAACTGATTAAATATTAAACCCACAAATAAATAAATAAACATGCTTTTTATTTCAAGCGATTATCAGATACATCTGTTTTTTCATAACAACTCACGTCAACATAATACAATATATTTTAGACACTAAAGTTATTTAAAACAGTTAAAAGTACAAAGTCAAAAGTATAAAACGTTTCACTCCAGTGAAAAGAGGTGCTTCTTTAGCTGAAGTTTAAAATGGCGACCTTTAAGCAAATTTAAGGTCACAAGGGAGACCGTTGTACTACTTTAGACCAAAATGGGAAAACCCCCTTCGACCAATTTCCAACCTCACTTTGTTGAAGTGAAGTTGGTCACTCTATCGAGTGCTGCGGCAAACGATCTCGGCACGACTGCACATCCTTTCTGCCAGATACCGTGGCTCCCGCTGGAACAGTACATTGTTTATAAGACAGCAAGTCTGCATCCTACACCACGGCATCCATGGTCATGAGTCCTGCAGCATCTCGAAAGGGTGACACGTGATCTCTTCGACAGAGTCCGTATAAAAATCGAATTGCAGTGTTTTGCATTCTTTGAATTCGTTCTGCGTCTGCCTTTGAGATGCTATTGCCGTATGCAGTGAAAAACAGTAATAAAAAAAATACTCCAATATATGGGGTAAAAATTTTTACTAATCACACTCATTTGAACCACCTGTTGTTTAAATAAATTATATAGACGATACAACAATTCGAACAGCTAGTTGTGAGGTAAATAATACACGAACATTAATCCATAAAAGTATTGCATATTCACGATACGTTATGACATGTCAGTAAAAGTATGTTATAAAATGTTATGGCATTTTTTACGGTTATTGGTGTCTAATATAAATGTTTACTACGTAAAAAAGGTATTTTCCTTGTTGGTTATATACTCTTAAAATACATACAGGAAACATATGAAATTTTCAACCAGTACGGTTTATAAAATAATAAAAATCAGTGAGAAGATTTTACTAGTTAGACAAAATATACGTGTAACTATAATGTTTACATGGCCTACAGGTTTAACATTTTTAATTATTTTACTTTTTTTCTGCGAACAATCTTTACTAAATTTTCCATAAATTTGGGCACCAATAGTCATGCAATCAATTACAATTAAGAGTATAACATTTTATATCACAGAAAATATATTTATACTTTTAAAATTAACATAATTGCTCTGAAAAGGTTTTTATGATAAAACATATTAAAGTCATTTGTTGAGCAAGTAAAAGAAATGACAAAAAAAGTATTTTTTTTTAATATTATGTCTCATATACCTCTCTGTTATAACTTGCTATACTGTTTGGTTATTTAAACAGCTATGATTATGACATTCCCTACAATCGAACTAATGATCAATCAGTTGGAAGACCACATGCTTAACAAACCACAACGTGAAATAGACCAGGAAAAGACATTACGATATAATATAAAACAGCAGTTACTTAACAACTAAACACAATATGTGGACACATTGGTTTTTTTTATCGGTTAATATACTAGCTTGATATGTAAATTTCCATTTTATAATAAACCGTGAATACAATGTTAAAATTGTTATGATCATGTTATTGATTGTTTTGTATTTACTTTTTAAGAGTGTTAACTGGGATTTGGTCATAGACCAACGTTTTGTTTCAATGAATTAATCCGTTGTTATCAATTCTTTTTTAGCGTAAAATACAACTTTTGTTCATTTAAACTTAGGATTAGGTACACTGGTATTCAATGTATTTACAGGTACTCACACTTTTTACTGATATTTGTATAAAAAAATACTCTTCCAATATGTAAAATTTAACATGAACAGATTTCTTAATACATTAATTTATTTCGTATTTACCAACATTCTCACGTTTAATCCCTGTGTAAAGTCCTTATTATTATGTTATGCAGGAATTAATTCTTATTATATTATAAAAAAGATATGGTGATATTTACAAAGTTTTAAATTGTGTAAGGGGTTTTCCCCTCTCTCACTAAACACTTCTATCCCGCGGGAAAACCCACCTCCGCACTAGTCTTTTGTAAGAGGATTCTATCCTGGGTCGCTAAACTAAAATGAGAAACACAGTTTAAGTGAAACACTGGTCTGCTTTATTACATCTATCCCCAGTCTATGTACAATATATACAAATGAGTTCTGATTCCTTAACTCTAATATTTACAACTTGGTGTTGTCCCATGTTCCGCGGGCTCAACACGCCCCTGCGGGGATGCCGGTGGCTCAACACGCCCGTCCGGTGCCCCGCGGGCTCAGCACGCCCATGCGGGGGTGTCGGAGGCTCAACACGCCCGTCCGACGAAGGTACCGGAGGCTCAACACGCCCGTCCGGTGTCCCGCGGGCTCAACACGCCCATGCGGGGGTGTCGGGGGCTCAACACGCCCGTCCGACGAGGTACCGGGGGCTCAACACGCCCGTCCGGTGTCCTGCGGGCTCAACACGCCCATTCGGGGGTGTCGGAGGCTCAACACGCCCGTCCGACTGGTCAGGCCGCTAGGGCCCGACTGCCTTGCCAGCTCCACGCCTCCTGCTTATCTAGTAAAAGAGTTGTGGTGGGGGTTGCCTGTTATGGTGGGGGCTGGCAAGCAGTAGGGCATTGCTTGATTTATTATACATTTTCTAATCCCATTTACATAAATTGTCTTATCTCTTTTGATTTTCTACGACCAAGTATTGTTTTTCCCTTTTTATTACTTGGGGACTTAAACACTTCGTTACACTCTCCCATTTCTTTCTAAAAAAAAATTAAAAGGATAATAAAGAACTCAAAAACTACTTTTTCTCTTTATAATTTTTTTGTGTGTGCCTTTTTATACACACACAATCTAAGAACTTTTTGTCTGTCAAAGAAAAATAGAAATCAACATAAGATACATAAATTAACCAACTTTTGTTTAACAATATCAAAGAATAAAAAATAACATCTTAATAGTAATAAAAATCAACAATAACTTCTTAAATAATAATAATAAAAATCAATAATAACTTTTTAATACTATAAACACAAAATAATAAAAAATAAATGTAAGGTTATATCTTCCAGTACTTGGATCCGGTTTGTCGGTCCCTGTACTTCCTAGTACCTTTCCCCAGCCGCTTCACTTTTCTGGTCCGCTGCTTCCTGTCTCTTTGCCTCTTCTTCGTTGTTTTCTCCGTTGAAGATGGATCTCTGGGTTGGGTTGAGTTGGGTACCGTGATGGTCATTGTATCCTCGTCCAAACGTCCTGCCTCTCCTGAGAAGGTTACCTCACTGGCATCGAGCGATGTTTGCTGAATTACGGTTGGTCTGTCTGAGGATGCCGTATGTCCCCCGAGCACTCCAATTGGCTTCCCCAGTTGAATAACTGTTGCTCGGTGCTGTGGGTTGACCTGGTCTTCTGCTTCCTTGAGGTCAAGGGACTCACTGTCGTGTATTGATAGGACGTCCCAGTCTGTCCCCAGTTCTTCCTGGATGTTGGAGGGTTGATGTTTGGTTTCTCCTGTGGCCACTTCATCTATGATTTCCTCTAGGTCCTTTAGAGTCAGAAGCCCATCCTCTTCCTGAAGACACAATTCCAATGTTGCGGCGGCATTGTTGCCTTCCTCCTCATCTTCTGACGATGAAATTTCCATATAACATTCCTCCATTTTAATCATCGGTTTTCTTGGAGATGGCTCTTCTGTATTTTTTATTTCTATTACCTGTAACTCCGGTTTGGGTGGATCGGCGTCTGTCGGAGTCTGGGAGGGATTGGGCACGAACATCGGTGAGGTGCTGCGTACTATTTTCTTTCGACCCTTCTTCACTGGTGGGGCTTTAACTCCAGGGATATGGGGAGGTGGTTTTTGGTGAGATTGCAGTTTGCCGCTCTTCAGCTCCTCCGCAATTACTCCCCTTAACCAGGGGATGTCACTTTGTGTGAAAGTGATTGTGCGGTCAGCTGTGCAGGCCTCAGCGGTTATACACAAAAATACTCCGCAGTCCACTGTGTTATATTGTTTGGGGCCTGCCTTCCCCAGCAGTTTCCACTTCCTGGTTAGTAGAATTTCGTTTCTTTTGTTCAGTGCTTCAGCACTTAAGTATTCTGTCAATTTCTCTATGGCTGCGGTGTGGTCCCCATGAATGCTGTCGAAAACGGTAATTTGTTTTGTTCGCATGTCTATTGTTATTAATACCCAGTGTCGAATGTTCTCTACAAAATAGGGCACCAAGAGCATTTCGAAACGAAAAATGTCTACCTTCTTATTCCACCTGGCGACTGCACTGTACTTCTCGGAGAGAACTTTCTTCATAAAGTTGGTGTTGTACACAAAGATGATGGACCATTGGGACCTGGTTCCCCTCACTTGTAGTAAGTTAAGGTAAGCCGTAATTACCTTATCGCCAATTCTCTCGTTGTTAACGATCGCCGCATAATCCTCACTGGTTAGCTCCATTGATGTTACTTGTAGTAGCTCCAGACTTAGACTGACTGTATTTGGTCTATTTCTTCGTTTATGATTTTCTGCATTGCTGGGTTCTTAGGACCATATCGATGTTTTATGGGCTGAACCCCAGGTTTCAATTGTAGCACATGTTCTACAAGGTGAGTTGGGCCCGTAATTCTTTTGAATTTTGGTAATTCTTGAGCGAGAAACTCATTGATTCCTGTTCCTCTTTATCTGATAAAGGTTTTATTGCTGAGAGGTGTTTTTCTCTTTCTCCTCGTTGGTTTACGGGTTCGTCTGATCCCCAGCTCACTTCGTTTTTGGGGATATCTATTTTTAATCCCCAATTCCTCATGGCCTCTAATCCAATAACTAACTCGGACGTGAGACCTGGTAACACATATACTTCTAGAGGGAATTTATGCCCATTTATTTTACAGTCTATACGATATGACTTTTTTACTGGTATACGAGTCCCATTGGCTACTCTTGCATAATGTTCATCTTCTTCTCTTGATTGTAGTCCCATTTTTAAAAAGTTACTTGCGGTTTTGTTACTTATATAACTTTTACTAGCACCAGTGTCCAGGAGCGCCTTAATGGAGATATTACCTATTTCTATATTAATATATATTCTGTTATCACCTTCTATGCTTGTTTCTCCGGGTATTGATAATTTGTCTGGTAAAGCCTGACAGGGGTCTAAGTATTGGTTAATCACGGACTCGGGGTGCCCCCTTTTCTCCAAGTCCTTTGGTAGTTTACCGCTTCCGTACAAGTACATGTATTAGTTGGTCCGTCTTCCCTGCAAAACCTGCACGTGATCTTTTTTGGTAGTCTACAATCGCGAGCAAAATGACCTGTTTTACCGCAATTCCAACAGGTACCATTGGTTTCTTGGTCTGTACTTTCCTGGGGACGCGGTTTTTTTTCTTTCTTGTAGGAGGATAATTCCCTTGTGGTCTGGGTAAAGGGACTCTTCTCTGTTAATTTCTTTGATACGCTACTTCTGGGTACATAGCCTGAGCTGGATCATTGGGTGGTCTATAGCTAGCTGCGGCCTTTTTTATAGTCTCATAGTCACTTGCTGCTTGGATCAGCTCTGGAAGTGTAGTTATGTTATTCCTTAACCCGTATAGCTTATATTCTGGTAACATATTCTCAAATATTTGGTTAAACTGTTGGACCGGGGAATACCTTCCATGCCGTCGCATTAGTTTCTGAATAGCCACCGTATAATCTTTGAAACTTTCATTTTGACCCTGGGTCCTACCTCTAATTTCGATATCTACTTTTTCTCTGAACCTCCTCGGTAGGAACTGTAGTTCAAAGCACTTCAAAAATTCGTCCCAAGTATTCCACATGGATTTAGAATTACGGTACCACAGGAGTGCTTTCCATTTTAATAGTTCGGGTAAAGCTACAAGGAGATGTTCCGAATTAGTATTATATGCTTCTTTGAGCTCATTCAGTCTTTCAAGGTATAGCATTACATCTCTATCCCCATCATAATTCAAGTTCCATTTCCGTACCATATTGCATATACTTGTGCTATCACTGGAGGGCAAAGAGCTTGAGTTTTGTTCCGAAGTGCTTGGATAATTGACTCTAGGTGCTGGAGTAATGTTTAATTGATATTCTCCTTTTAGGAATTGACTAAGGATCTTTCGTTTTTCCTTTACGGTGTCAGCGGAGGGAAGGCGAAATTTTTTCAATTCTTCAATAAGTTCGTCTTTCTTTAACTGATAAATCCACGAGATCCGTGGATTCTTTTTATTTTGGGCGGTCGCGACACTCTCAGAGTCCGAGTCACAGTCTGAAATTTTTGAAACAAATTTTAGAGATTTCACAATTTTCATATAACTAGCAGAAACAAATCTTAAAGTTCTTAAGTTTATGTGTGTTAATATTATAGGGGCAGTGTCATATAATGTTCTTACGTACCAATAATAATGTTCTTATATGTACAACCAGTGTTTCATTATAAATCTAATATATGCAACTAATCACAATTCAAATCAGTGTTTCAAAAAGAATTTTAACAGTTTTTTTTTTTTTTAAATAAATTTAGCAAACACAATGTCTCACAAACTGCACCCAAAATACTTTAAACAGTCCCTGTTCGGGCGCCAAAATATGTAAGGGGTTTTCCCCTCTCTCACTAAACACTTCTATCCCGCGGGAAAACCTACCTCCGCACTAGTCTTTTGTAAGGGGATTCTATCCTGGGTCGCTGAACTAAAATGAGAAACACAGTTTAAGTGAAACACTGGTCTGCTTTATTACATCTATCCCCAGTCTATGTACAATATATACAAATGAGCTCTGATTCCTTAACTCTAATATTTACAACTTGGTGTTCCCTTGAGAACTCCCGCACTGGACCTGGAGCTGGATGGCCGAGCTGGGTATCGAACCACGATCTCGTCAGGTGCAGTCCTGGGATCGACTGGTAGCCCCCGTAAGCTCCTTAACCTCCGTTGAAGTGCTCGAGGTCTAGTAGCAGGCTTCGGAGATCAGCATAGCTGTCATGACTATGGTCCCCGGTTGCAACAGCGGCGTACGATGTCCCCTAGCTTCGTTTCCTCTCGACTGGCTGGCAGACCATCACATCCAAAATCACGACTCCTACGAGTACTTCTGATCAGGTAACGATCCTGCATCAGAATGAATCTGAAAACATACAAACTCTCTTTATATGTAACAGATAACATGTGGAAGGAATGGGGGGGGCCATCACCATCCAACCACATCTGTTACTAATGACATCGGGGGCTCAACACGCGCGTCCAAAGAGATACCGAGGGCTCAACACGCCCGTCCGGTGTCCCGCGGACTCAACAGGCCCGTCCGACTGGTCAGGCCGCTAGGGCCCGACTGCCTTGCCAGCTCCACGCCTCCTGCTTATCTAGTAAAAGAGTTGTGGTGGGGGTTGCCTGTTATGGTGGGGGCAGGCAAGCAGTAGGGCATTGCTTGATTTATTATACATTTTCTAATCCCATTTACATAAATTGTCTTATCTCTTTTGATTTTCTACGACAAAGTATTGTTTTTCCCTTTTTATTATTTGGGGACTCAAACACTTCGTTACAATTGTTATAGCTTTTATTAAATATAATACATAAAGATGCTTATTCAAAGGTATGAATTTTTTTATTTAACACTCTATCACTTGAATTTCGTCTTCTAACCACGGAATACTTTTTGAAAAATTCCCGTCACACCACACAAGATTTGACACCAGCCCAGTATTACTCAATGCAAGCGGCGGACCATGTTACGTTCTGTCCCAAAACATCCGCATTCATATACCGGACTGTCGTGTGCGCCCGCCTTTAGGCTTTAATAACGCAAATACATATAACATTATGTAAACACTTTCTATAATTAAAAGTTTTCCATTCCAAAATGGAATAGAATATATTCGTAAATGGGCGTGTTCTTGAAAACGCTATTTTTGTACAAGGCATATTTTTACAACATTACATACTTTGATATTAGGATAAAAACAGTAAAAGTACATTAATAATAAAAACGTATATAGTAAAACAGTATCTAATTATTTCATGAGACTTTTTAAATATAATTTGTTCTATTGTTAGAACTACTACCTTATTGTTGATATACTGGAGATTGGACAATCACTGTGTAGCTAAACTTGCAAGGAGTCAGTTTGGATTTCAACATTGAATGTGTCATTGGATTTAGTAAAACAATTTTAAAATACCAAAAAGTTTGTTTACAATTTTATTGTAAAATTAGTAGTTTTAAAGAAATGTTCATTTAAATTTAATTTGCAAAGTCGATTGAACTTTTTTATTGTTAGATCTCATCAACGTAGTGTTTACTAAATTTTAGTTATAGTTGGTTTATTATGTTTTTATATAAAATGGTTCTATTTACATTACACAAAATCTTAGAAAAGCGTTACATAACATAATTAACATTTAATGCCAAGGTGCAAAGAAAAAGTTGTACTCGCTGCGGTTGTGGGAGGAGGGGGAAAAGTTAAGTCCCTTCTCCCAGTTTATGGTCACATTTCTCCGCGTGTTTCCAATAAATGCCGCACATTACGACTCTCCCAAATGTCCTAACCAACCCCCTTCAGATAAAATAACTGGGTTTAGATCATCTTTACTTTGGTATTTCTTTCTACAGTTTTTCATTGTCTTTACCATTGTCCACAGTAGTGTTTTTAACAATAAATTATAAACCATTTAAAATTTAAATATTTTCCTAAACGAATTAATAATTGAATAAGAGAGACTATAAGGGATAGGTTCCGTTTTTATTTTTAATAAACTAACATTACATAACCTATTATAAATAAGGAAAAGATACCTCTAATAAGTACCTCACTATTTAATGTTGAACTTCACAACGACATGTAAAAATAAATTCCCCGTAGTTTGGTCTTAATCCGCTACGAGCGCTGCTGCAGTAATAGTTGCTATCGTGAAAACAGCACTGACATTATAGATATATATTGATACCTTTGCATCATTATACCTTCCGTTTGATTTGTGTTTCGATCACTTTATATCGTGTTCTTGTAAGAGAAAATATTCAAAAGTAAATTTCAAGAACAGAAAAGGAAGGTAATGATGAAGATAATAAAAGAAGGTAGGCTAAGAGAGGAAATGTTTATGACGACAGGCAGTTTATTTGAACATAAACAATCAAGACAAGGATGATTTTTAACAATTGGGGGGAAAAGTACACTAATACTTTCCAATTAGCTAATAACTATCAAAGTAGTTTACAGCGGAAGACCTGGAAGAGAACATGACACTTACATAGTAGGTTTGATTGATGTTTACACCGAAAGAATTTACAATTTACAATTTTATTTAAATTTTTTCAGTGAATTAAACAGATCATGTTGAGGTATATACATATTATACAAAACGTTCAATAATTTACATGCTATTTCAAGTAAAGTTGTCATTAAATAGAGTACAATATGCCATAGCCATTTCCGCATCGTGGTCCAGATACTGTTATATTTATGGAAGCTCTTGTCTAAGAAGTTACCATTTCTTTATTCAATGCAACTCTCGGGTTTCCCCTATATCTACAAGAGAAAAAGTTTGTTTTTTGTGTTATTTCCCATCATTGACGTTGCTGTTAATAGTATAAAATAATAAAATTGTTAAACCTAAAATATATGTTTATTTCAGTTTAACTTCGTCGAATTATTAACACAACCGGACTTTAATTGAAGGCTGTAAAGTACTTAAACAGTAGTTTATAAAATTCAGAGCTACTAGCTTATGGAGTTTAATTAACACTGCCGAACAATAACTTTCAAAGTCTAATTGTTTTCAACCAACTCCGGAATGAAGAGACTTTATTGTTTTGAAAGCTTTATTAAAAGTTCTGAGACTTGTCATCATAATTTCCGTTGCATTGGATCAACTAGCCACAAACTCAACCAGTACGCTTTATATTGAAACCAAAGCGCTAAGTACCTTAATTATTTTAGAATCTTTTGTCTGTATACAATACGACATACTTTAGTGTAAGGAATTTACACGGTAAGCAACTACTAGGTACAACGAAATAAGAATATAAATTATTAGACAACTAAAGTTTGGAATGAAATTAACACAATTTTCCTTTGACGTGACAAGTTACTCACCTCTCAGTTCTTTTGCTGGTAGCATAAACATGAAAAATATTTAATTTTAATTTATTACCTTTTAAAAGTAAGACGTTTCTATCGAACATTTTATATATACAGGGTGTTCTGAAAAAAGGTGCCCATAAGTCAGGGCGTGATTCCTCACATCAAAATAAGAAAAAAAGGTCTAATTAACATAGGTCCGAAAATGCTTGGTTACCAAGTTATACAGGGTGAAAGATTTCGTCTGAATTTCAGTTCCCCTGCTGCAACGAAGCCCTACGGGTATTTGTTGGCTGTTAATTAAGATGTACAATTTAGCGTACTTTATGTAAAATGAACTGAAAAATTGAATAAAACCGTTTCCAGACCTGTAGCTACAGTAATTTTTAAGATATGTGACGAAATACGCGAAACTTGGTCCCGAAAAACAAGTTACATTTAGGTTTGAAGCAGATTTACTATGTTAAATGTACAATAAACACAAAATATTTTTTCACGGTACTTGTAGAAAATTTAATTTAGAAGATAAAGATGTAAAATAAGTCTATAATAGACAAACGCAAACTTTAAAAAATAATCCTTAATTACATACAAAACGCATGAAAAATAGACAAAATCTGTTAAGCTCTCTACAAATGTAATATTGAAATTAAAACAGCTGTTTTATTAAAACAAATTAATGAGTTACTATTATTTTTTATCAAGTAAATATTTTTAACAATCATACATTATCATACATAAAAAAGTTATCTGAATTATCATTCAACAAAAAAGTTACACTTGTCCTAAAAAAACTAACCACGTCACAGTAGATGTTCAAAATGTTTCCCCTCATTCAAAATACAAGCATCCAGCCGTCTTCTCATAGACTGCCGAACTCTTTCGAAGATCCCAGGTGTCTCACGTATCCTTTGAATCCCGTTAACAATCCTTATTCGCAACTCTTCTATGGTATCCAAAGGCGAGTCGTAGACAAGCGTCTTTAAATGTCCCCATAAGAAAAAGTCTAGAGGATTGAGGTCAGGTGACCTTGCAGGCCATGCTACTGGGGCTCCTCGACCAATCCATCTGTTTGGATATGCTTCATTTAAAAATTCTCTTACTTGTAATGTGTAATGAGCTGGAGCTCCATCCTGCATGAACCACATGTTGTTGCGTGTGTATAGTGGCACATCTTCGAGTAACTCATTCAGATTAGTCGTCAAGAAATGTAAATAATTTTCACCATTGAGCGTATCAGGTAAAAAACTAATAAAAATTTTATCACCCAGAATAGCAGCCCATACGTTTATAGAAAACTGATATTGGTGACGGTTCTCTGAAATAGCACGTGGATTTTCAATTGCCCACATGTGAGTATTGTGGGTGTTAAGAATAGCCATTCTTGAAAATTTTGCTTCATCAGTAAAGATAATGTAATTTAAAAAATGTGGATTTCTGCACCTTTGGATAAGCCATTGGCATAGCTGAACACGAGGAAAGTAATCTCGAGGCAAAAGAGCCTGGACCCTTTGATAGTGATAAGAATGCAACTGCTGCTCGTGTAAAATCTTCCAGACAATTGAATTACTAACACCGAAATCCAAGGCTAGTTCTCTAGTAATTCTTCCAGGATGATTCTCTATTTCGCCCAACACGCCCTCCTCCAATTCAGCTGTACACGTTGTACGTGGCCGTCCTGATCTACCAACTTTTCCAGATTTAAAGGTTCCCGTCTCGCTTAGCCTTCTATGAATGGAAGAAAACATTTTATGAGTCGGTAACTGTCTATGAGGAAAATGTTCCTGATAGAGTCGTCTAGCCTGACGACTGTTGCCATGTGCAAGACCGTACATTAAATGCATGTCAGCCATTTCACCATTAGTGTACATAATATTCATATTACCTGCCATGATGAATAAGATATTATTAGCTATCAAAAATTAACTTCAACGGCACTCGCACTAACTTGTATTAAAGTACAGATCAACACACGCACTTAATGAGCAATGGAAAAATAGCTGCTTGTAATGTTTATTTAAATTATTATAAACAATGTTACATTGTTAAAACATATGTTTTAAATAGAAATAATTTTTTTTCTAAAATCAAATATTTTAATAAAACAGCTGTTTTAATTTCAATATTACATTTGTAGAGAGCTTAACAGATTTTGTCTATTTTTCATGCGTTTTGTATGTAATTAAGGATTATTTTTTTAAAGTTTGCGTTTGTCTATTATAGACTTATTTTACATCTTTATCTTCTAAATTAAATTTTCTACAAGTACCGTGAAAAAATATTTTGTGTTTATTGTACATTTAACATAGTAAATCTGCTTCAAACCTAAATGTAACTTGTTTTTCGGGACCAAGTTTCGCGTATTTCGTCACATATCTTAAAAATTACTGTAGCTACAGGTCTGGAAACGGTTTTATTCAATTTTTCAGTTCATTTTACATAAAGTACGCTAAATTGTACATCTTAATTAACAGCCAACAAATACCCGTAGGGCTTCGTTGCAGCAGGGGAACTGAAATTCAGACGAAATTTTTCACCCTGTATAACTTGGTAACTAAGCATTTTCGGACCTATGTTAATTAGACCTTTTTTTCTTATTTTGATGTGAGGAATCACGCCCTGACTTATGGGCACCTTTTTTTCAGAACACCCTGTATATATGTATATATATATATATATATATATATATATATATATATATAATGCATATTGTTTTATATATGTATATATATATATATATATATATATACATATATAAAACAATATGCATTACGTTTTGGTCAAATAAGAGAAAAAATCAAACATGAGACAACCTAAATGCATAGAAGCGATTTCATTTGCTTGCTGACACACATTTTCATTTATGATTTTTCTGGATGTTGTAATCTTGGCTAACATATATAAAATTCGCATTTCACCTTTACAATAAATCAGCTTCACAACAATTATGCTATTAGTAATAGCAGTATTAATCAATAGTAATACTGTAGAAACATGTGACAGGCTATATGATATTTAGTTTACCACAATATATCTACATATGAAAACCCCGAGCACGGCCTTTGCCCAAAGTGTCATGAAATCTGGTGCAATTTACAAAGACCGAAAGAGAGATGTAACACCTGAAACATAATAACATACTCCACTAGTTATCATAGAGCTTATCAGACTAGTTTTCTAATATTTATCTGAGTTTAAAAATGTTTAAGCAAACAACTTACAAATGAAAATGTAAGTGAGCGACGGAGCCAAAAAAAGATGATTTGCCTTACGGTTCAGTTTCGACAACATTTTATGAAGAAATATTAACAGTTAACGTACGTGAAATGAATAAATTAAAAATCCTAAACAGTTTGATATATATGTAGGGCAATATAAAATTACAGCTATAAAGGATTTAATATTGAGGATCTTTTTAAATCATTACGAATAAACGATGAACTAAAAGAGGTAAGGCGATCAAAAAATCATGCCAAGATATGGTTAGAGCACCTAGAATAAGCTCCATAAAACGGATAATATAAGTCGAGATGTTTTAGATTACAATAACACCTATATTTAGATGATAAATTTCTATTGAAATAATTATGTTAAACGTTTTTTAAGTTTGTTGCATCATTATTTTAATACAGCTTTTTAGTTATAAGCTTGTAAGCCCAGCATTTATTTTGAACGGTTGTATTAACGTCAATATCACCAAATGGAATCCTTTGCGTGTTCAATTAGGCTAATATTATTAGCCATTTAGCGTAAATAATATACATCTGTAGCGTTCAGTAAGAATCAATATGCTTTTGTTAGTACTCTTGCAGATTTTCTTTTCTTCTAAGCGATTAGATTGATAAAGTTAAAATTAAACTAAGAATTAAGTTACTTTGTTTTCTACTAATATTGTTTTTTATAACAGATATATTTATATTATCGCTATGTCTTATAGTATAAATAGGGCAGCCAATTCAGTTATGTAACTTTTTAACCGTTCAGGTACATTCCCTTGTCAAATATATACGCCTTCATGTAATTCCTAACAATATGTTTATAAACAAAAAACAATGAATAGAGCTTTTCGATTACAGTTATGCAGTAAACAATATAGTGATTTCCATCAACTTGGACTTAGTTTAAAAATTTTTTTTTTTTTTCTAAGGTGAAGCCGAGAAGCTCTAATTCAGACCTAAAGTCCTACGTCTTAGACCACTCGGCCATCGGCACTCCCAAAAATTAACGTGGCAGAATAAGCCACGAGTCGATGGTGGTAATGACACTCCATGGGGTTTTGTTAAGTTTTATTATTTGGAAAAACCATATACATAGAGACAGACAGAGGGAAATAAATCAGTGAGATCAATGCTCATACGGTATAATGTGTTTGTCTTGACCCAAACTATAATATTTTATATGCCTTAGTCGAGATACACCCTGTATTATGACAAATAACAAGTACACAAAATTAAGATTTTCATATAGCAGAAGCAGTGTTTACATTCTGCGCAACTAGTTACAACTTTACTATACCTAATAATATTCATGACCTGCTTTCGGGTTATGTGTATAACTCTCAACGGCTTTAACATTTTATACACAGTTTAAGCATCTTGCCTTAAAATAATCATACAATTTACTGTTGTGATTAAATGAGCGGTTGTATAAAAGAACACAGAGATAAAAATAATTGTGTTAAAATTTATATTTGCTCAATTTTCCATTATTATTGGCTGGCTTTCAGAGAGCAAGACAAAGACTTGTAAAAGATCATTATTATTATCTTGAACTTATTGCAAATACAGTAATAAGTTAAGCTCTACTAGTATATACTCAATCAAATATAATGCACTAATATGAAATAATGCAGTAAGTAATAGCATAATTAACGATATTAACTTAAAAAATACAGTATTTATTTGCATAAAAAGCGTTTACATACAGTTTTAGTACTTTAATAATCTAACTGTTTATCGGAATGAATTTATAATATAAAATTACATATAAATCATATACAGTTCGTTATTCTTAATATTGAATTAGGATACCTTTTTTAAATTATACACAAAACGCACTTAAGAAAGCGCCAGACAACATTTAGTTCTTAATACACTTAATTTAAACAACTAGGAAACAAAAACTGAAGTCGCGTGCAACAACGTATGGTCACATTTATTGTTCAGGTTCCAATAAATACTCAAGATTACGAGTCCAGATCTGTCCTGACCTACTCAATGACAAATAACAAACGAGGTTGAGAGCGCACTCTTATTTCTGTCTGCTCGGAGCTTTCCTTTGAAAATAACTTCACAGAGCTACTGCAGCACTTTAGCTCTTCACAAAGCTGTAATGAGGGCTCTAAGTCCGGAAAATAGTTGTGGATTTCTTTCATAAAGATAAATATATTGTTCTTCATGCATAAAAAAATCTGATTTTCCTTCTTTTGTAAATTTAAAGAAGTAAAAGACAGTAAATAATAGAGCAAACTGTAAAGTTCTATTTTGTATTGTCTTAAAGTATACCTATTTTACTTGATTTATTTATTATCATATAATGAAGGTAAAATATAAAAGTAGAACAATTATTTAATGTTTTCAAGGTAAAGCATATAAATTTTTCATTTTTGTTGTCATTGGAAAATAGCTATGCAAAAGCTGTATTTTTTATACCGGAATACTCGCATCAAGAACCGATACAACAGCGATGAGCTGTCTACATAGAGGTCGCTACCATTCAGAGGAGCCCAATGATGAGTCAGTTGCTACCTCATTTACGGCAACTGATACATGCAGGATGAATGTATGACTCATATGATATATTCACAGATCATTTCCGTGGTCTTTATTCATTACGAACGTATGAGATTTTCTATAAGTGAACAGATGATCGTATACTTTAAGGCCTCTTTTGACGTTTAAACATGCACTGATCTTCTCCTCACGCACATAATTATGTGAGCCCAAAAAGAATGGAGTTTGCATCTTATATCTATGAGTGAACACTTAGCTATTACAGACTAGTACTGTGATAAAGAATCAACTCGCCTACCAGCAAAATAAGGTAAATTCATTCATTATTCATGCCCAGCTTACACAAATCTTAGAAACTAATTCGCTAAACATGCATTTATTAATATTCACACATACACGTGGTTTATGTTAACGCTTTTGCTATTTTGCATAATACACTGAAAAATTAAATCTTTGATATGCTTATCTTGTCCTTTCAGCTTATCTAGCCTAGTTAGTAAACTAACGTAGGTGGATTCGATAAATGTGAATGTTCTGAACTAAAATTAAATTAAATGTACCTTATTAATTCATATACAGTAGAAATTAACTAACCTATCTAACCCAACACAAAAAATTTTTATCCTTGAATAGTCCATGTAATAATAAAATATTCTGGTGGTACTGAAGAAAATGCATCCCACTTTTTTGTGCTCAAAACCATCTGCATAAAAATGATAAGTTCATTAGTGCCTTTCAGAATGAGATACATAAATTACGTATACAACCAATATAAAAAGAATACTGTAAATAATTTAAATTAAGAATTTAAGAACATTATTACTTCAGAAACATGTAGTATTGTAGTCGACATGTGTTTTATAAAATGTATTGATAACTTTGCTGTTTTCTCGTTCCCCTGTTCGATAACTAACGACCAAATTGGCTGCTCTTCACGAGGAGAGTCCGGCGCTCTATACCTACACAGTATTTCTTTTCGTACGAAGATCTTTTATTTACTTTCAAAAGTTGGTTTTTGTCTCTCCTCTCTTTAGCTCTTCTTTCTTTTTTACTATAATTTTTAACCAGATTAAAAATATTACGTGTGGACTATTTTCTTTACGAGTACTTGAAGAATACTAAGTAGTGACTAGCATTTTTCAAGTTTCCATGTAGGGGATTAGATTAAATTTCGTCACTATTATGGCATGAAACCAGCATTTTTTTCTGAAAACAGTTATTTGGCAGAAATCATTATCTACGAGATCATTGTCTACTTGGATTTAAACATGCTTAATGTCTATCTAAAATTCAGATTAAAGCAGTAAAATATCCACGCTTTATATTTATAAGATCTAACCAGAAAAATTGTGATTTAAGTAAATTAAAATCCATATCGCTCCAATACATAATTGGATTTTGATTTTGGAAATTATTATAATTACTTTATGGCATTGTACATTCAATGTTTACTTCGATTATAATTAATATTTTAATTATAAATTCATTCTTCTGAACGAAAAAGGGCAATAAATGTGTTTCATCCACTAAAAACGTGATAGCAATATAAAATTTATTGTAAAATCTCCTTTTAAATATGCACAGTTATCCGGTTTAATTTTTATAAGATTATAAGCATAGATTTACACAACTCTCATGTAATTTCACTTATACACATTTACTTATACTCCTTAGATAAAAACACGAAAATCTTCATCAAAATTTTTCTCTTTCACACAACTCCTAGTTACAAAGATCTTTTTGAAACACACTAGATATAGCTATCATTCTGTTTGACTGCTTCCACGCACTGTCAAGACACTGGCTTTACTACCGGTAACACATCTTGTCACAGGTTAAAAATACACTTTTCTAGAAATTTTATCCTCTTTTGCTAGTCTTCAAGTTAATGATTTTCTGTAGTTTTCATATCTAAACTAATAATTATTAAAATGTACAATATCCAATATTGTTAAAACACGTTTTATCATACTCACGCTAGAATTAAATTGGTCATAATACGGGTGAAATTAAACAATTTACAAAAATTCGATGAATGCAGCGTAAATTTGTGAGGTCAACTGAGCACAGCTTTTACACGCACTAAGTTCTCTCTACAGAAATGTTTAAAATAGCTTTGATACGAGTTAGTTAAGCAGCGTCGGGCTAAATGTAAGAAACAGCAGTGTAAAGTTAATTAGCTTGGCTTTCTTTTATTCACGCAAAGACAAAGCACATAAACCCGTGAGTGTATGCTTAGCGTTCTGGTTCAGCTATATGTTGTCGGCTGATACATCATCTGTAAGATAAACAGCGTGTTTCACGAGGAATTTAAAGGTTTTACGATACAGTTTTACTAGTGAATAAGTTTCATATGGAATTATAGTCATTATATGCAATAATATAAGAATAGCATGACTAATAAGGTAATTGTCTATGGCGCCAAAGATAGAACGTAGGAGTTGATAGCTGAAATTGATATTATAATGCTGTATATCTCATCCAGATTGATGGAATTCCAGCGTTTGAAACAGGTAATACAATCGATTTTAAACTTTCTAATTTAATTAATTTACAGTCACAGTGAATGGACGTTTTGTTACCGTCAATGGACGCATCAAGTTAATTCAACGTTGAGGAGAGACACTAAGAAGAATCCCTTCTTTTCACGCTACAATTATTTTACAATGCAAAGCTTAAAATCAGTAATAGTACTTTGGTTCAGCCATTTTGTATTTCTTTTAAGTATATTACAAGAAGAAATGCCTAAGTTTTTACATAAGACAAATATTTTTATTATGCAATTAGTATAAATAAATGGTTTTTAATTACATCAAAACACAAATTATATTTATTCTATTTTTTCATTTGTATCGAAGAATATTACCTCAAATATGAGGGACTGTAGATAAAGCCAAAAACACTCGTAAACACAATATTTCCTTTAACAGCCTACACGAAAAGAGTCAGGTGGAGGCTGGTGCTCTGAATCCCCCTTCTAAACCCCTCGCCTAACAGTGTTACCAGTTTTATATGTACGGAAGGAAAAATGGTAAATAGTAATATTAATAAAATTAGAAATGTGCCAACATCGGAAACTGTATGTCTATTTGATCTCAATCGTCTGATTTGCGAAAGACAAATAAATCAAGAAGAAAATATACAGTCTAGGATCTGAGAACCAATTTGCATTGCATAACCACCCAACGTGTTTTTTCTTAAAATAGATAGAGAAATTTCTTCTAAAAAAAAGAAAAGAAATTGATAGCCAGTCGCTGTAGTTTCTTACCCTAACATTTTTTTATTTTAAACTTATTCATCATATTATTTTTAGTTTGCTCTTTCCCGTTTGTTAGTTTTTGTTTCGGTTACTGTTGATTATCCGCTGTTTTCAAGTCTCTGACTATTACTATATGAGGTTTTAACAATTGTTATAGAATTTTATATTCATTTTGGATATTTTATTGATAAGTACAAGGAAATAAACCAAAGTATTTAATAAGGTAAAACCGACGATGACAAAAAAGTTTTTTCTGAGTACCTTAACCTAAGAAGATAATTATGACTAATTATTATGCTTTATTATTTTGGTTTAGCATTTCACATCAATACAATCTGATTTGCCAACAATATCTGCATTGAATTAACAGCTAGTTATCCGCTTACATATATCATGATTAAGCTGCACTATATACAACAATTGGACAACAATTTGTGTCGTATCGGTACCAGACTGTATCTGGGTTACTGTTAAACTCTCATGAGATTATTCTATCACAGCTGAATGAACACTATGTGTAATGACTGATCAAGAGTTTATAATGGAATAGTAGTTGATGATCTTATTGGCTGATAACATACGTACTACAATCATGTCAGGTATTCAATAATAGTTAATATTAAACTATTATTAATATTAACCTGCTCCACAATTTCCATCAGTCAATTATTTATATCGTATTGGAATCAACGATCTAATCGTCTATAAGCAAAATGAGATACTATGATAATTATATAAAAATTACTATTTTGAATATTAGCCCTCTCGTGAAAACATTTGATTACTTCATAATGTAAAAAGTGGTTTGTTTCCCTACTTAACCATATTAACACGTAGATATTGTACACACCTTTCAACGCCACCTGTTGTAAATATAAAGTAAATAAATAATTTTATAAAATAATATTTCATATTTAATAATTTCTTACATAATTCCTTACATTTTTAACCAATAATGTACCTATTTGACATTTGTAGCTAGACTAAAACGTTCTTTGTGCTAAAATTATAGTATTATTAAGCTTATATAAGAGCTGGTGCCTGTTCTCTCTATTCTGTCACCATTACGACAGCTGAATATGACCCCAGTGTTTGGCCAGAATCGGCCGTTTGTATGGTACACAAGAGTCGGGCTACTTGTCTTGTGATGTTTCTATAGCTCGCTCTTGTTTTCAATGACAATTTTACAATACAAATAAAGCATACATTTTGTTTTTAATGTCACTTTGGTTTTGCCCACTATGATGTGGTTCTAAATCATCACAACTATTCCTAATTTACACTGTTTGTGTTACACAAGTATACCAATTACATGGTATACTTTAAATAAAAATAAAAATTTAATAAATAAAATTTTATTTTAGAATTGTAAATGGATAGGGAATAAAAAAGTAAATTTATATTGTAATCCAGCGGCAGGCACAACGCGCTTGGAATCTGGTCTAGACCTGACTTGATGGCAGTGAATGCTAAACAATAGTCTACAGTGGACCCAATCTTTTGTTAGGCGGCGAACCTGCGTTGAGAGTGATTCAAACAGGCCTGCAGGAACAGGAGCGTAGTCGGTGCAGGCCAAGAAAACACGCTCTGCTTCCATTCCGAGTTGAGAAGCGATAGAGTAAAGTCTTTAGTGCGAGTTTAAAAGTAGTGTCGGGCGTAGGATCCGTCGGTATAGATTATTTTAATACCGAACTCCAAGAGCTTCACGACCAAAGAGCTAAGTACTTTTGACTGAATTATTAAATTTTTCTAAATTTGAAATTTGAAAATTTAAGAAGTGAATTAATTTGAAATTGGAATTGAAATTTGAAATTAACGATCAAATTCTGTTGAGTGTGGACTAATATATATCTAAATTGTAAAAGGAGTAATTTATTTAAAGTCGAACGTAAAATTTAATTGAAATTATAGGGATTGTAGTAAAAATTAAGAGCTGCAGGTGCTGCACCATATCCTGTAGGAACTTGTGAAAAATTCCTGTTGAGAACTGTTTAGTTTTGTTTGAGAATTTTATTTTAAAGAAGTTTATAATTTTTATTTTATTAGTTTTGAGAAGAAGCCTATTTATTTTATTTCATACAAATTTATTCAACATTATTATTTTATTTTATATATTTTATACTCACGTATTTAGAGGACAGTGAGCCAATATTAAATCGAAAGTGCCTTGCCTAAGGAAGTAGTAATTTTAAACTATTGTGCAAAACATTTCATTGGTGGAATACAAGATTAATAATTGAAATTTGGATTGATTTAATAAACCTGAATATTTCTAAAAAGGTGCAGTTTTAATTTCCACCAGTATCTACTTAAATCTTATGAGTTCGAGAATATTTAAGGTCATCATAATAAAAACAAAAAATTTTGTATATTAACATTTAGTACACAAATAAGTGCGCCACTCTGCTCTATTCTGGTGAACCTTAATAAAATTGAACTTAGTGGTTGTAAATTAATAAGTGGCTTGGATACTGGAAAATTATAAAGTGTTTAATATTAAACTTTTAAAATGGCACTTAAGGTGGACTTGTTAACCAAGGAGGAATTGGACTATGAAATTAGGTTAAGAGGTGTGGAAGTGTCTCCTAGTCTTAAAGTGATAGATTTAAGGAAAACGTTACGGCAGTTAATAAGTCTTGATGTAAATAGTAATTATTTGAACCTGAGTGGAAAGGTCGCTTTCAAGGAGGAATGGGATAAAATTCAGTTAGAAAACCCAAGTATTAGGAACTAGACTGGAGGAATCCATTGAACAGGGACTAACATTGGACATAGTTAGATGTGAAACAAAAATAAATCATTGGCAGCGCCGACTGACTAACTTAAGTAAATTGTTTAAAATCGAAGAAAAGGATATAACTAAACATGTTGAAAACCGGAATAGTATATTAAGTGAATTATTGTTAAAAATAAAAAACCTAAAAATTGACAAGGAAACATCTGATAACTTGGTGCGTAAGTTATCTGATTCCAATCTGGAAATAGAAGGTGAGCTGGAAGAGGCTGGTAAACCGGAAGTGAAAGATAAGTCTGGTCTAAATATGAGAGATGAGGTGTTTGTTTCGGGACGGCCACATTTAAGTTATAATAAACTACCGAACCCCATTGAGCGTTATTTGAAGGAGTTAAAAATCTGCGATGGATTAAATGTTCAAGAATTATTAGAATTCTTTAAAATAATCTTGAAACTTAAAAAGGAAACTAGATGTACGGAAGAGGGACATTATGGAGATTGCGATTTCACATAGTCAGGGAGCTCTTTTGTCGAAAGTATTGGAAATAAAACAGGACAAAGTCACGGTCAAATTAATGCTTGAAATATTATTGAATTATTTCGTGCCATATCATCAGCGTGAACTTTTGAAATTTGAAAAGGTGCACCGTCCCCAAAGATATAATGAAAGCTTATCCAACTACATTATAGACATTAAGGAATCAGTAGAAGTACTTTGTTGTAATATAAATGAAAGGGATGTTGTGGAATTAATTAAGGTGGGAATTAATCCTGAAACCAGAAATAAACTAGTGTTTATGGGAAATCCGAGCACATATTCCGAACTGGATGAGATGTGTATAAGGGCGAATAATGTAGGTTATGCTGACAACGTGAGGAAAACAGGGAATAATTTGAATGTGAATAGGAAGTATAATGTACCGGTTAACAGCATCAGGGCGAGGCAAGAAACAATAACTTGTTATAAATGTAATAGACCTGGTCATTATGCTTATCAGTGCCGGGAGGTAAACAGGAAACCTGTTGTAAACCAGCGGAGACCTATTGTAAACCACACTCCAGCTATAAACCCCGAAAATGTAGGTCATAATGTACAGGAGTCAAAAAACTAGTTAGTAGGGAAAGTTCGAACAATGAGTTAAGGAAGGGCGAACTTTCCCGGTTACCTAAAATTGTGTCCAACAAAAATTCACATGAATTATCTGCTAAATTAAATCATACTTGGCAAAAGAAAAAATTCAGAAAATATCAGTTTATTGCCCAGCTTAGAAATAGATTTTGGCAAGAATATATCATTAAATGTATTATTAGATACTGGTAGTAGTATGAATATAATAAGTGATAGACTGTATAAACTATTATTAGAGAATAAGATTGTAAAGTGTTACCAGTTAACTAACCTGACATGTATGAGTGCTGAAAATAAAAAAATGTCCGTAATCGGCAGTGTAAATATAAAAATTAAAATAGATATGTTCACATGGAAAGTGGAATTTCTTATAGTGAAGGACTTAGCCCAAAAGGCAATTTTAGGAGCGAACTTTATAAAACATTCTGGTTTGTTAATAGACTTGAAAAATAATTGTTGTCGATTTGACTTTAATGCAGAGAAGTGTATAAAATTTGTGCAAAGTATTACAGTAGCGTGTATGAACACCAATCACACTTATAAAATAGGATGCGAAGAGGCCAGTAATGAAATAATAAAAATTATAAAGGAATTTCCAACGGTGTTTACCGACAAAATTGGTAAAACTCTAGATTATGAGTATAAATTAAAAGTTAAAGATCATGAACCCGTAAAACTTAGACCATATCCATTGAATCCACCTAAACAATTAAAAATAAAAAAAATTATTGATGAATTATTGGAACAGGACATTATTCAACCAAGTGTGAGTCAGTACTCGAGTCCAGCCTTTTTAGTAGGTAAGGAAGATGGAAAATCGGAAAGATTAGTAGTTAATTACAAGGAGTTAAACAAGAAGTTGGAAGGAGTGAGTTATCCTATAGGCGACATGCACGAACTATATTACCATTTGAAGGGAAACAATTATTACTCAGTAATAGACTTAACCAAAAGTTTTTATCAAATAAGTTTAGCGAAGGAAAGCCAGGAGTTAACTACGTTCTCGGTACCTTTCGGAAGTTACAGCTTTAAACGAATTCCTTTTGGATTATTAATTGGAAGTGGGGTATTGTCGTCATATATGAATAAAATCTTAGGAGAATTGAGATTTACTTGCACTCTCGCCTTTTTGGACGATATTATTGTGTATTCGAAGACATTGGAGGAACATTATATGCATTTGAAACAAGTGTTAGAGTGTTTAAAGAAAAATAATCTTACTGTGAATCCGGAGAAAGTAAAAATTTTGTTATAATGAAATTAAATTTCTGGGACATTTGGTTTCCAAAGACACTATAAGAATGGACCCTGACCGTACACGGACGTTATTAGAATATCCGAGGCCCCGGGACAAGAAAGGTATTGCGAGATTCATAGGGATGACTAGTTATTTCTCTAAATTTATTATGCGGAAATAGCTCATCCACTCAATGAAATGAGGAAGAAGTCGTCCAAATTTGTGTGGGACCAAAAAATGTCAGGAATCGTTCGATAAACTGAAACGAGCGGTTACCCGTCCCCCCGTGTTAGCCATCCCTGACTTCAACAAGGAGTTCACAGTCCAATGCGACGCGAGTGATAAGGCCCTCGGTTCCTGTTTATTACAGGAAGCGGACAATGGACATTTAAAACCGGTGGCCTATTATTCGAGAAAATTTAACGAAAGTGAGGTGAAACTTACTACCTATCAAAAGGAAGCTTTGGCAGTTGTCTGTTCAATAAATAAATTCCGTAATTTCCTAGAAATGAGACCATTCAACTTTAGTGACCGACAACTCAGCATTGGCTTGGGTATTGATTGTCCCACTTTCGTAAGTTAGGAAAATTAGGGCGCTGGGTGGAGGTTATATTGTCTCTACCATTTAAAATTACGCATGTTAAAGGTAATCAGAACCCAGTAGCGGACTATTTATCTAGATTATTTCAAGATAGTGAAGTTGACCACAATGTGTTACATGAACTAGAAAAATTAGTGAATAAGGACAAGATGAATGATAACTCTATAAAAAATGAACAATGAAACTGTAAATAATAAGGACTTAGTAATAAGAGAGGAAACAGTGTCTATAAATAGTATAAGTACGATGCCTTTTAGCTTTATGGACTTAAAAACGCATCAGAAGCAGGATGTAAATATAACTAAAAATTATGGAGGGTGTATTGAACTATACCAATAGTGATGTTTACAGTGTGGAAAAAGGGGTGTTATTTTATGTGAACAATAAAAACAATTCTAAAAGGATCTATTTACCTGAACACTTATTCAAGGTTGTATACGAGTATTATCACAACTCATTGTCTGGCTGTCACTTCGGCATTTTAAAAACACAACAGAAAATAAATGAAAGGTTTTATCACCCTAAACTAAATGATTATGTGAAAAATAATGTAAAATGTTGTGAAGTGTGTTTGAAAGCAAAAAGTAGCAACTGGAGGGACCAAGGACCTTTGAACAGCAATCTGAGCAGTCGTCCAATGCAGAAGTTATATATGGATATTTATGGGCCATTACCTGCGTCTTCCAATCGAATGCAATACATCCTGATAGCTGTAGATGACTTAACCAAATATAATTGGATAATGCCACTCAGGAAATGCACCTCAGGTAATGTAATTAATGCATTAGAAAATAATATTTTCAAAAATTTTTCTTTGCCTGAAGAATTCGTGACGGATAATGGAACATATTTTGTCAGCGAGGAGTTCAAAAATTATTTGTTTAATTTGGGCATAAAACAAAGAACCATTATACCTTATCCTCCTCAAGGAAATAAAAGTGAAAGGCAAATTCGAAATTTAAATCAAATTCTGACAGCTTATTATCATGACTGTAAAAAGAATTGGGACAAGGATTTGTACCATGTGCAAATGGCCCTAAATACTTGTCACAATGAAAGCATAAAGTCGTCTGCATTTGAATTGATGTTCAGTTTCAAAGCAAATGATGGTTTGTCACTAAAATGGCAAATTAAAGATATTTGTGATGAAAAATGGAGCAAAGATAAGAATGCAAAGATGGTTGAAGCTATTCAAAATTTAAAAGACAAAATGAGCTGAATTCGAGAAGAAACCGATACAACCGAAATCACAGGCAATTAAAAATGTATGATGTAGTCTATTGTAGAATTAAAAATCAGCGATATAAGCTAGATCTGAAATATGAAGGACCATTCAGAATAATTTCAATTATTAGCTCCAACTCATATGTGGTTCAAAATTTAAAAGAATTGAATGAATTCCGTAGAATACACTTGCAGGATGTGAAACCCACTGGGGAAAGAAGAATGCATATTTAAATATAACAAAAAACAATATAATTACCGAGGGGTAAATAATTTGAATTACAAAATAAAAAAAAAAGAACTGATTAAAAAATTATGACGAATTAAATTAGTTGTAAGAATGAAGAAAAACTATATTGGATGTACGCTGTATGTATGTATGTTTGATTTGAGAAATTTCAGTGACAAGGAAGATTAAATTAAAGTATATTGAACAATTGAGGAAATTCTACAGCCCTGTTAAATTGTAAATATTAACTTGAATTGTAATGTTGTAAAAATGTATTTTAAACTTGAAGAAACCTCAAGAGGAATAAAAAAGTTTATGATTTAGATAAAAGGGCACAGGTGAAGTAAACAGTTGCGATAACTACATGGTTTGGGAGAGGAGGAGTGTATTAAAACAATTCAGTATTTATTTTCTGAATAATGCACAAATCCGAAAATCATGGTCCGTAATTAATGTTATTAACATGTCTTATTTATGTTTGTATGTAAATTAATAATTAACACGAATGTTGGAATATTAATTTAAAACTTGTTAGTTTGATAAAATTTATGCCAAGGAAGAGGGGAACAGAAGAAAAAAGACTGTTATTTCTATGATAAACAACGGTATAGGTAAAAATAATAAAATAAGAACTGACAACCCCGTCTGGGGATATGTTTTAATTCTATATGAAGCTGCGACAACCAGTGAATGGGCGAGCCAACACACACAGCCGTGCAGGGCAAAGGTGCCAAGGACGACCCAACTAATTACGGACCGGACCTGCAATAAACATCCCACAACAACAACCACCGACTACCTCGTTCTACCCATTGTAAAGGATTATCTGGATGGACTATCTTTATGGTAGGACTTAGAATTGTAAAAAGGTAGGTGGCAATTGGACTCTTAATATTTGCCATAGTTTAGGTCAAGGTTTCTATTGGGGAATTTAATTGTTAAGTTTTCAAAAAACAATCTGATAATGTATGGACTCCTTTAAAAAGAATTTATAATAATTAACGCTTGGTTTAAAAATAACTTGACAACTAGTATGCTGCCACTTCTTACAACTATTTATCAAAAATAAATTAAAACAAATATTATAAATAAAAAAAAAAGGTTTTGTAGATTTGATGATGCATGTTAAGGCTAGATGGAAATACAATTTCTAAAGGATGTGAGATAAATTTCTTAGATTTAAGTATTAAACTTGGCAGATACCAAGCGCTTTAAGGGGGGGTGTGTATACCAATTACATGGTATACTTTAAATAAAATAAAAAATTTAATAAATAAAATTTTATTTTAGAATTGTAAATGGATAGGGAATAAAAAAGTAAATTTATATTGTAATCCAGCGGCAGGCACAACGCGCTTGGAATCTGGTCTAGACCTGACTTGATGGCAGTGAATGCTAAACAATAGTCTACAGTGGACCCAATCTTTTGTTAGGCGGCGAACCTGCGTTGAGAGTGATTCAAACAGGCCTGCAGGAACAGGAGCGTAGTCGGTGCAGGCCAAGAAAAACACGCTCTGCTTCCATTCCGAGTTGAGAAGCGATAGAGTAAAGTCTTTAGTGCGAGTTTAAAAGTAGTGTCGGGCGTTAGGATCCGTCGGTATAGATTATTTTAATACCGAACTCCAAGAGCTTCACGACCAAAGAGCTAAGTACTTTTGACTGAATTATTAAATTTTTCTAAATTTGAAATTTGAAAATTTAAGAAGTGAATTAATTTGAAATTGGAATTGAAATTTGAAATTAACGATCAAATTCTGTTGAGTGTGGGACTAATATATATCTAAATTGTAAAAGGAAGTAATTTATTTAAAGTCGAACGTAAAAATTTAATTGAAATTATAGGGATTGTAGTAAAAATTAAGAGCTGCAGGTGCTGCACCATATCCTGTAGGAACTTGTGAAAAATTCCTGTTGAGAACTGTTTAGTTTTGTTTGAGAATTTTATTTTAAAGAAGTTTATAATTTTTATTTTATTAGTTTTGAGAAGAAGCCTATTTATTTTATTTCATACAAATTTATTCAACATTATTATTTTATTTTATATATTTTATACTCACGTATTTAGAGGACAGTGAGCCAATATTAAATCGAAAGTGCCTTGCCTAAGGAAGTAGTAATTTTAAAACTATTGTGCAAAACATTTCATTGGTGGAATACAAGGTTAATAATTGAAATTTGGATTGATTTAATAAACCTGAATATTTCTAAAAAGGTTGCAGTTTTAATTTCCACCAGTATCTACTTAAATCTTATGAGTTCGAGAATATTTAAGGTCATCATAATAAAAACAAAAAATTTTGTATATTAACATTTAGTACAACAAGCTTACTCGTACTTTCACGTTATCCAGACTTTCACCTTGTAGGATTACTTGGTAATTAATTGGTGAAAAAGGTATTTATATGCAGGATTGTGAAATATTTGAATGCAGGTTTAGCAAAATATCGTCTCCCTGTTAGGAGCCTGTGCGTTCATTTTACTGATAAATTAATATTCTGACAAACATTTTTATCTAAAAAAAATAAAAACAATAAAACCGCTTTCTTACGTATACATATATGTTAATTTGATATTTAAACTATATTCTCTCGACTCGTTGCATCCTGCTACTGTATTTATGGCATATAAATATATCAAAATTCTGAAATACTGCTATCCTTGATGAAGTTTAATCGTTCAACTTTGATGTGGTACAATTTGTTTCTATTAATTATATACATTAAAGTTTTTTGAAGCTAGTGAAATCGCAGTTACATTGTAACTAATATATATATATATATATATATATATATATATATATATAATGGTTAAATTACCATCTTTATTTTAATACAACTATCGTGAATTTTCGTTGAATAACTATATATGTATAATTTTGTAGTTGCAGTAATTACCGTAAACGTTTGTACTTCGAAAATTTATTTAGCAATGGAAGCATGATCAGTTAATAGTATAATAAGTAAGACAGACTCATATAATAAGGCACCTGAATAAAATTGCTACCAAATTTGACACATTTTAAAAATAGTCATAAAGTATTGAATGAAAACTGCCACACGCTAAAGTAATAATGACACTTCCATCACCCGACCAATTTTTAATCGATATAAGTTATTCTTGAAGTACAATTGATGTTTTCAAAAAAAAACAAATTGCCAAATAGTTGTGAAACTTGGACTGCCCAGTGTCTTCAATTCTCTGTAGACATTGGTTGATTAGACAGTTACCGTCCGGAACAAGGAAAACGGACAATTTACGAACCTCACTGGAACCACACACCAGCTCCAGCGGATGAGTTGCAGTCTGCTATGGCTTGGCGAAACTGCAGTAAAGGTGATTGGAGTAACTATAGGAATCAAAATTAAGCATAAATTGGTCTAAATCTATTCAGAAATAGTCTATAATTATATAGATAACGTATATGTTTTGCATAATGTCGACATATATTTAGATTTGTAATTTTTGTCTACCCAATTTTAATCATAATTATGTATTTGCGGTTTGTAGTATAATTTCTACAATCTGATCTGATACCAAACTGATATGATTAACCACAATTTCTTTAAACTGTGGATGAAAAATAACCGTATATCAGAGTCAGGTATATAATATATGTGTTTATATATATATATATATATATATATATATGTGTGTGTGTATGTATATATATATATGTATATATATATATATATATATATATATATATATATATATGTATATAGTGTTTGGTCATGTCTACGAGTGGAAGCTAACTTATTTATGTATGTTCATCCCACCCCTTCGGCCACATTATTCATGTCCCTCCAACTGACCTCCTCCCTTACCCTACTCATTCAACTCCAAATTTTGCATATAACATCAGTGAAGCCTGTTGCGATACTTGTTGTGTGGCATACTGCTAGTAGTAGATAAGACATATTTCTTGGATAAACCTTAAAGATCTGGTTGCAGTAGAATTAATGTTAAGGTAAAGTAGATAGATCTAAAGGAGATAAAGAAAGATTTTCCTTTCACGCGAGGAAAAATACGTGCTCTTAATTGAGCACAAGTAGTGTATTATGTTTAGCAATTAACAACAAAAACAAATTTGTTACGTATGAAAGGTTTGAGGAAGATTGAATTTATAATTATATAATCGTTAATTATTTGGTTCCGGTTCGTAAAATAACCATGTAAACTTAATTTGTATTATAATTTCTTCAACTCAAAATACAAATTCAATCTTGTTTAAATTTTGTACGGTGAACCCAAACTTGTAATGTATGAAAACCTTCGGTTTACGCTTAGCTAATATTTCGGTCAATTGTTTTCCTACCCGATACACGTTGAGTCTAACTGTTTATTTATAATTTTTTTAATGATGTGTTTTATTAGTTTCATGGTAGCTTTATGAAATGAACATGTAGTTTCATTTCAAGACATAAGTATTTGAGCTTGTGAATTAAAATCCGAAATTCTCGGTCATTTAGTGAAATGTTACAAAAGAAATACTAATTAACCAAAAACTACACGACTTTATTTCATGAAGAAGTAGTTACTAAATGTATCAAGTAAGGCATTGAATGGTAAGGACATGTCTGAAGCACTTGTCCAGTAATTGGTCTAGTGACTACCCCCTTTGACAACCATAATGCATTAACTACATGACTCATTCCCCCAGTGTATGGACAGATGACATATCTGTTCAACAGTTGATATACTCAGCTTCTGTTTGATCTTACTATTGTAACCCGCACGAAAATAGACCGTCGACATTTGAGGCGGTGTTGCCATATCGCTGCTAAACAAAAGTTGTTTCCGCTATAAATGTTTGCTTGATTTCCACGTGGTCTGCAAACAGAATAATGGATTTAAATGTACTTATGTTTCTTTACGGTGACATCTGATGTTTGTTTTTTGCATCAGTTAAACTGGCAACACTGTACATCGCGGACTAATTTCGTGCGGACTGCTTTAGTTTTAATTTTACACTAAACAGCAATAAAGCTAACTATTTTGTTTATTTCCAGAGTAAACTACTGTACCCGAGAGTCTACACAAACAAGCCGCCACTGTTTATCAAGACGCCGTTGTTTATTGGAAATTGCGAGTCTCCAATCACCTTTACTGCAGTTTCGCCAAGCCATAGCAGACTGCAACTCATCCGCTGGAGCTGGTGTGTGATTCCAGTGAGGTTCGTAAATTGTCCGTTTTCCTTGTCCCGGACGGTAACTGTCTAATCAACCAATCTCTACAGAGAATTGAAGACACTGGGCAGTCCGAGTTTCACAACTATTTAGCAATTTTTGTTTTGAAAACATCAAGTGTACTTCAAGAATAAACTTATATCCATTAAAAATTGGTCGGGTGATGGAAGTGTCATTATTACTTTAGCGTGTGGCAGTTTTCATTCAATACTTTATGACTATTTTTAAAATGTGTCAAATTTGGTAGCAATTTTATTCAGGTGCCCTATTATATGAGTCTGCCTTACTTATTATACTATTAACTGATCATGCTTCCATTGCTGAATAAATTTTCGAAGTACAAACGTTTACGGTAATTACTGCAACTACAAAATTATTACATTATAGTTATTCAACGAAAATTCACCGATAGTTGTATTAAAATAAAGATGTTAATTTAACCTATATATATTAGTTACAATGTACCTGCGATTTCACTAGCTTCAAAAAACTTTTAATGTATATATTAATAGAAACAAATTGTACCACATCAAAGTTGAACGATTAAACTTTCATCAAGGATAGCAGTATTTCAGAATTTTGATATATTTATATGCCATAAATACAGTAGCAGGATGCAACGAGTCGAGCAAATATAGTTTAAATATCAAATTAACAGATATGCATACGCAGGAAGGCGGTTTTGTTGGTTTTTGTTTTGTTTTTTTTTTTTTAGATAAAAAAATTTTTGTCTAATAGGAAGACGATATTTTGCTACACCTGCATTCAAATATTTCACAATCCTGCATATAAATACCTTTTTCACCAATTAATTACCAGGTAATCATACAAGGTGAAAGTCTGGATAACGTGGAAAGTACGAGTAAGCTTTTGTAACACAAACAGTGTAAATTAGGAATAGTTGCGATGATTTAGAACCACATCATAGTGGGCAAAAACCAAAGTGACATTAAAAACAAAATGTATGCTTTATTTGTATTGTAAAATTGTCATTGAAAACAAGAGCGAGCTATAGAAACATCACAAGACAAGTAGCCCGACTCTTGTGTACCATACAAACTGCCGATTCTGGCCAAACAGCTGTCGTAATGGTGACAGAATAGAGAGAAGAGGCACCAGCTCTTATATAAGCCTAATAATACTATAACTTTAGCACAAAGAACGTTTTAGTCCAGTTATACATGTCAAATAGGTACATTATTGGTTAAAAATGTAAGGAAATTATGTAAGAAATTATTAAATATAAAATATTATTTTATAAAATTATTTATTTACTGTATATTTACAACAGGTGGCGTTGAAAGGTGTGTACAATATCTACGTGTTCATATGGTTAAAATGGGAAACAAAACCACTTTTTAAATTATGAAGTAATCAAATGTTTTTCACGAGAGGGCTAATATTCAAAATAGTAATTTTAATATAATTATCATAGTAATCTCATTTTGCTTATGGAAGATTAGATCGTTGATTCCAATACGATATAAATAACTGACTGATGGAAATTGTGGAGCAGGTTAATATTAATAATAGTTTAATATTAACTATTATTGAATACCTGACATGATTGTAGTACGTATGTCATCAGCCAATAAGATCATCAACTACTATTCCATTATAAACTCTTGATCAGTCATTACACTTAGTGTTCATTCAGCTGTGATAGAATAATCTCATGAGAGTTTAACAGTAACCCAGATACAGTCTGGTACCGATACGACACAAATTGTTGTCCAGTTGTTGTATATAGTGCAGCTTAATCATGATGTATGTAAGCGGATAACTAGCTGTTAATTCAATGCAGATATTGTTGGCAAATCAGATTGTATTGATATGAAATGCTAAACCAAAATAATAAAGCATAATAATTAGTCATAATTATTTTCTTAAGTTAAGGTACTCAGAAAGAACTTTTTTGTCATCGTAGGTTTTACCTCATTAAATACTTTGGTTTATTTCCGTTGTACTTATCAATAAAATATCCAAAATGAATATAAATTCTATAACAAATTGTTAAAACCTCACATAGTAATAGTCAGAGACTTAACAACTGCGGATAATCAAAAGTAACCGAAACAAAAAACTAACAAACGTGAAAGAGCAAACTAAAAATAATATGATGGATAAGTTTCAAAGAAAAAAATGCTTAGGGTAAGAAACTACAGCGATTGGCTATCAACTTCTTTTCTTTTCTTTTGGAGAAATTTATTACGATTGCCGGTCTGATCAGACGATACATCTAAAAGAAAATTAGCCACAGACGACATTTTAAATTACACTTCATTTTATTATAGTAACATCATGATGGTGCATGTCACTCCATGTGATTTGCCTATGTGATTGTGATCATTTTTACATTTGTCTGTCTTAAGAGTGTCCATCATACGGCACAATAACGTGTAACATATGTAGCTATGGATTTAAAATTGTCCATGTAAACTCAGTAAAGCATGATAGTACGTGGTGTGGCGTACTCTATCTTTGTACATAACACATCTTTGTAAAAAATACAATAACGTTTTGTTATCCCAATCTAAAGGTTTTTTGAATATCTTTAATGGCTTAATAACAAATATACCTATTAACCGTTTTATGAAATATGTTCTTTCTAACTCAAATGCTACTACAAATATATTATAGTTTTCTCTTACCATATAAAAAATATAAAATAAAAAGCGTTATTGTACACATGCGATCAGTAAAACTACACAAAATTTTCTGAAAGAAAGAAAATTGTTAGATGAAACTGTTTGCACCTTTACAAAATTTACTCTACATCTAATTGTATACTAATGACCGATTAAACGTGTTAAATCGGCCTTACTTTATATCTCTCATGTTTAAATTCTGTTAAACATAAATTATAAAAAATCGTATTCAGGTTCTTTCCACTGTTAACTAAAAGAAGTATAGTAAAATCAAACCACAAGTTAAATAGTGTATACGTAATTTATTTTAAAAACTTTAGTAATTATGTATCTACAATATTGGCTTAAATATATTAATAGTAAATTACTCCATATCCTTTTGGAACCAAATTGCAAAGAAGTCAAATTAGGGACTAGCAGACCAAATGTAATATGCTGTCCTATCTACAAAGCGGCACAGTCAGAAGCCAGAACTTAACGCGAAACGAAACAACGACTCTGAGAGAAGCAATTACACTGAAATAAAAGCTACAAATGGGTTTTCAGTGGATTGTTCAAGTAACAAAAGATTGTCGTAGAAAATCTAATCGCGCGGCCGTTAAATGTCTTTCTTTACTTCAGGTTAACACTTGGGTTAAGAAATTATAAATACCTTTCTGTATTACTATGCACATTAATACTATTTAGTGTTATGAGTATTTGTAAAGACAGAACTTTAACATTAAACAGGATTCCTTGAATGAAGAGAATGTCTCATTTCTTACTATGGTATCATTTATCGTGAGATTCTTTCAATATAATTAATTGGTTTATTTTATTTTAAAATATAGTTGGAGAAGGTAATTAAACAAAGACAAGGTTACAAAATTGGTATTATAATAAATTGTTTTCTAAGTCATAAATTCTAATATAATCTGTTATAATAACTACTTATAACGTACAACTATTTTAATTAATTTTAAATATTTAGGTATTTATCTGTGGATAAAGATCCTTTTCCAAAAAGCTACTGATGTTTTTGTACACGAAAGTTTATATTTATTACGTTATAATTAAAGACAAATGTAACTTTATTCTGAATGATTTTTTTATAAACCAAGAACTGTTCAAAATATATCTAACTAAAATAAAGAAAGAACTCATGTATAATACTTTTTTAAGTATTTAATTTAAGTTTTAATTTAAGAGTTAAAGTCCATTATTTTGAAGCTATTTAAAAAAATTAGTTTTTTTATTGTCGCTGCCAGGTCTTATGAAGACAATAATGTTCATACTACCACAAATGTTTCCCTGGAAAACGTTGAAAACATTGATGAGATGTAACATTTTAGTAAATAATACCTAAGAATGGATAATCAGAATATCAAGCACTTTAGAACACATCTTTATAAGAAATATTTTACTTACCTCGGTGTAATCAATTACAAGCTCTTGGTGCAGTGTAACTAAAACACAGTATATTCGTTAAATCTAGCGTTACAAGCTCAAAACCAGTATGCCGTATACAGGGTAAAATATTTTACACACTCATGCCAGTCCCCAGTTTTCATAAGACAGTAAGTAAAGAGATCTATTATATGATGTGCAGCTTCCGAGATAATTATGTACTGAGCTAGGATCACTAGAGAGAGAGCCAGGAATGGATGAGAAAACGAGCAACCAAATAGTGTCGCGCACAACGACAAGTACCACTGCCTCCGCTTGATTTAGTACTAAATTTCGCAAGAAATATTTCCTTCCACCAGAGCGATAACATCATAGGAGGAAGAGGTCACATTAGAAGTAAGTTCAGTTAATTTTCTTCTTATTACTTTCACATTTAAAAAACCCCCCCCCCCCCCCACCCCCCCCCCCCCCCACCCCCCCCCCCCCCCACCCCCCCCCCCCCCCACCCCCCCCCCCCCCCACCCCCCCCCCCCCCCACCCATATCTCTTTTGATTTTCTAACGACCAAGCATTGTTTTCCCTTTTTATTACTTGGGGACTTAAACACTTCCTTACACTCTCCCATTTCTTTCTTTAAAAAAAATAAAAGGATAATAAAGAACTCAAAAAATACTTTTCTCTTTATAAAATCTTTTTTTTGTCTTTTTATACACACACACAATCTAAGAACTTTTTGTCTGTCAAAGAAAAATAGAAAATCAACATAAGATACATAAATTAACTAACTTTTGTTTAACAATATCAAAGAATAAAAAATAACATCTTAATAGTAATAAAAATCAACTATAACTTCTTAAATAATAATAATAACAATCAATAATAACTTTTTAATACTATAAAACACAAAATAATAAACAATGAATGTAAGGTTATATCTTCCAGTACTTAGGATCCGGTTTGTCAGGTCCCTGTTCTTCCTAGTACCTTTCCCCAGCCGCTTCACTTTTCTGGTCCGCTGCTTCCTGTGTCTTTTGCCTCTTATTCGTTGTTTTCTCCGTTGGAAGATGGATCTCTGGGTTGGGTTGAGTTGGGTAACCGGATGGTCATTGTATCCTCGTCCAAACGCCCTGCCTCTCCTGAGAAGGTTTACCTCTATGGCATCGAGAGATGTTTGCTGAATTACGGTTGGTCTGTCTGAGGATGCCGTATGTCCCCCGAGCACTTCAATTGGCTTCCCCCAGTTGAATAACTGTTACTCGGTGCTGTGGGTTGACCTGGTCTTCTGCTTCCTTGAGGTCAAGGGACTCACTGTTGTGTATTGATAGGACGCCCAGTCCTGTCCCCCAGTTCTTCCTGGATGTTGGAGGGTTGATGTTTGGGTTCTCCTGTGGCCACTTCATCTATGATTTCCTCTAGGTCCTTTAGAGAAAGAAGCCTATCCTCTTCCTGAAGACACAATTCCAATGTTGCGGCGGCTTTGTTGCCTTCCTCCTCATCTTCTGACGATGAAATTTCCATATAACATTCCTCCATTTTAATCATCGGTTTTCTTGGAGATGGCTCTTCTGTATTTTTTATTTCTAATTACCTGTAACTCAGGTTTGGGTGGATCCGGCGTCTGTCGGAGTCTGGGAGAGATTGGGCACGAACATCGGTGAGGTGCTGCGTACTATTTCCTTTCGACCCTTCTTCACTGTGGGGCTTTAACTTCAGGGATATGGGGAGGTGGTTTTTGGTGAGATTGCAGTTTGCCGCTCTTCAGCTCCTCCGCAATTACTCCTCTTAACCAGGGGATGTCACTTTGTGTGAAAGTGATTGTGCGGTCAGCTGTGCAGGCCTCAGCGGTTATACACAAAAATACTCCGCAGTCCACTGTGTTATATTGTTTGGGGCCTGCCTTCCCCAGCAGTTTCCACTTCCTGGTTAGTAGAATTTCGTTTCTTTTGTTCAGTGCTTCAGCACTTAAGTATTCTGTCAATTTCTCTATGGCTGCGGTGTGGTCCCCATGAATGCTGTCGAAAACGGTAATTTGTTTTGTTCGCATGTCTATTGTTATTAATACCCAGTGTCGAATGTTTCTCTACAAAATAGGGCACCAAGAGCATCTCGAAACGAAAAATGTCTACTTTCTTAGTCCACCTGGCGACTGCACTGTACTTCTCGGAGAGAACTTTCTTCATAAAGTGTTGTGTACACAAAGATGGTGGGCCATTGGGACCTGGTTCCACTCACTTGTAGTAAGTTAAGGTAAGCCGTAATTACCTTATCGCCAATTCTCTCGTTGTTAACGATCGCCGCATAATCCTCACTGGTTAGCTCCATTGATGTTACTTTGTAGTAGCTCCAGACTTAGACTGACTGTATTTCATCTATTTCTTCGTTTATGATTTTCTGCATTGCTGGGTTCTTAGGACCATATCGATGTTTTATGGGCTGAACCCCAGGTTTCAATTGTAGCACATGTTCTACAAGGTGAGTTGGGCCCGTAATTCTTTCGGAATTTTGGTAAATCTTGAGCGAGAAACTCATTGATTTCCTGTTCCTCTTTATCTGATAAAGGTTTTATTGCTGAGAGGTGTTTTTCTCTTTCTCCTCGTTGGTTTACGGGTTCGTCTGATCTCCAGCTCACTTCGTTTTTGAGGATATCTATTTTTAATCCCCAATTCCTCATGGCCTCTAATCCAATAACTAACTCGGACGTGAGACCTGGTAACACATATACTTCTAGAGGGAATTTATGCCCATTTATTTTTACAGTCCATACGATATGACTTTTTTACTGGTATACGAGTCCCATTGGCTACTCTTGCATAATGTTCATCTTCTTCTCTTGATTGTAGTCCCATTTTTAAAAAGTTACTTGCGGTTTTGTTACTTATATAACTTTTAATAGCACCAATGTCCAGGAGTGCCTTAATGGGATATTACCTATTTCTATATTAATATATATTCTGTTATCACCTTCAGTGCTTGTTTCTCCGGGTATTGATAATTTGTCTGGTAAAGCCTGACAGGGTCTAAGTATTGGTTAATCACGGACTCGGGGTGCCCCCTTTTATTTCTCCAAGTCCTTTGGTAGTTTACCGCTTCCATACAAGTACATGTATTAGTTGGTCCGTCTTCCCTGCAAAAACCTGCACGTGATTCTTTTTTTGATAGTCTACAATCGCGAGCAAAATGACCTGTTTTAACCGCAATTCCAACAGGTACCATTGGTTTCTCGGTCTGTACTTTCCTGGGGACGCGGTTTTTTCTTTCTTGTAGGAGGATAATTCCCTTGTGGTCTGGGGTAAAGGGACTCCTTCTCTGTTGAATTTCTTTGATACGCTACTTCTGGGTACATAGCCTGAGCTGGATCATTAGGTGGTCTATAGCTAGCTGCGGCCTGTTTTATAGCCTCATAGTCACTTGCTGCTTGGATCAGCTCTGGAAGTGTAGTTATGTTATTCCTTAACCCATATAGCTTATATTCCAGTAACATATTCTCAAATATTTGGTTAAACTGTTGGACCGGGGAATACCTTCCATGCCGTCGAATTAGTGTCTGAATAGCCACCGTATAATCTTTGAAACTTTCATGACCCTGGGTCCTACCTCTAATTTTCGATATCTAATTTTTCTCTAAACCTCCTCGGAAGGAACTGTAGTTTCAAAGCACCTCAAAAATTCGTCCCAAGTATTCCACATGGATTTAGAACTACGGTACCACAGGAATGCTTTCCTTTTTAATAGTTCGGGTAAAGTTATAAGGAGATGTTCCGAATTAGTATTATATGCTTCTTTGAGCTCATTGTCTTTCAAGGAATAGCATTACATCTCTATCCCCATCATAATTCAAGTTCCATTTCCGTACCATATTGCATATACTTGTACTATCACTGGAGGGCAAAGAGCTTGAGTTTTGTTCCGAAGTGCTTGGATAATTGACCCTAGGTGCTGGAGTAATGTTTAATTGATATTTTCCTTTTATGAATTGACTAAGGATCTTTCGTTGTTCCTTTACGGTGTCAGCGGAGGGAAGGCGAAATTTTTTCAATTCTTCAATAAGTTCGTCTTTCTTTAACTGATAAATCCACGAGATCCGTGGATTCTTTTTATTTTGGGCGGTCGCGATACTCTCAGAGTCCGAGTCACAGTCTGACATTTTTGAAACAAATTTTAGAGATATCACAATTTTCATATAACTAGCAGAAATAAATCTTAACATTCTTAAGTTTATGTGTGTTTAATATTATAGGGGCAATGTCCTATAATGTTCTTACGTACCAATAATAATGTTCTTATATGTACAACCAGTGTTTCATTACAAATCTAATATATACAACTAATCACAATTCAAATCTGTGTTTCAAAAAAATTTTAACAGTTTTTTTATTTTTTTTTTATTATTATTTTTTTTTAATAAATTTATCAAACACAATATCTCACAAACTGCACCCAAAATACTTTAAAACAGTCCCTGTTCGGGCGCCAAAATATGTAAGGGGTTTTCCCCTCTCTCACTAAACACTTATATCCCGCGGGAAAAGCCACCTCCGCACTAGTCTTTTGTAAGGGGATTCTATCCTGGGTCGCTAAACTAAAATGAGAAAACACAGTTTTAAGTTGAAAACACTGGTCTGCTTTATTACATCTATCCCCAGTCTATGTACAATATATACAAATGAGCTCTGTTTCCTTAACTCTAATATTTACAACTTGGTGTTCCCTTGAGAACTCCCGCACTGGACCTGGAGCTGGATGGCCGAGTTGGGTATCGAACCACGATCTCGTCAGGTGCAGTCCTGGGATCGACTGGTAGCCCCCGTAAGCTCCTTAACCTCCGTTGAAGTGCTCGAGGTCTAGTAGCAGACTTCGGAGATCAGCATAGCTGTCATGACTCTATGGTCCCCGGTTGCAACAGCGGCGTATGGTGTCCCCTAATTTCATGTCCTCATCGACTGGCTAGCAGACCATCACATCCAAAATCACGACTCCTACGAGTACTTCTGATCAGGTAGCGATCCTGCATCAGAATGAATCTGAAAACATACAAACTCCTCTTTATATGTATCAGATAACATGTGGAAGGAGTGGGGGGCCATCCCCATCCAACCACATCTGTTTACTAATGACATCGGTGGCTTCAACACGCCCCTGCGGGGATGTTGGTGGCTCAACACGCCCGTCAGGTGTCCCGCGGGCTCAGCACGCCCATGCGGGGGTGAGGGGGGCTCAACCAAGGCCACACTAGAATCCCAGGCCTCGCTGCTGCCCTTCCGCTGGCTGCGTGACCGTCACGGTAAGGGGCGGGCTCCGGCTCAACCATCTCGGCGTTTCGCACCCTCATACTATAATAGTAGTTATTTGAGAACGTTTTCACAGAACTTAAAAATTGGCTGTTGGTTCAAGCTAAGAAATATAATTAAAAAGCTATCCTCTGAAGTAATAGACATACCAAAATCAGACAAAGTAGAATGTATAAGCAGTTTGTTGGATGGGATGTTAGAAGAAACAACATACACTAATGTTGCAGAAAAGTTAACTTTCTTTAAAGAACAAATTGAATTAGCAGCTTCAGTTAAAATTTCATATTTTACGTCTTCCTTAATTTGGTTTGCAACGTTATTCTTTTGTTTTCCACCTGCATACAAAAAGATTAGAGATGCCAAAGTTTTGACTATGCCCCATCCACGATACTTGCAATCTTTTACCTCAAACTTAGGAACTGGTAGCTCTGGAATAGATACTACTCATATTAGATATCTAAAAAAAGTTATCCTGTATGAAAGAAAATGAAAATGTATGTAGCTTACTTATTGATGAAATTTATGTAAAAACCAGAAATGAGCTATGCAGGTGGTAAATTGGAAGGACTAGCTCATAATCAAAACCAAAACTCTATTGAATTAGCAACAACCATTCAGTCATTTTATGATAAGCTCACTACTTTCACACAATAAAGATGTTTGTAGGGTTATTTCCCTGTAGTGATTTAACCAGTGATTATTTGTATAGTCTAATTTTACAAGTATTGAAAACGTTAACTGATGTTGGGTATATCGTGTTAACAATTATTTCCGACAACAATGGTGTTAACAGAGCTATGTTTACAAAGCTTTGTGGTGGAACACTTAAGAGTAGTTTTTTCAATCCTTATAACAAACAACAGGAATTTTTGTTATATTTGACACTGTTCACCTTTTTAAATGTATGAAACAACTGGCTGAACCAATCAGACAGTAATCAATCATTTATCTTCCCTGACGTTTATGATAGTAAAAATACTCATTTTGCAAGTGTTTCACATCTAAAAATTATTCAAAAATTAGAAGAAAGTAATGTTGTTAAATCAGCCCCATCATTAACAAAAAAAGTTTTATTTCCAACTAATATTGAGAGACAAAACGTAGATTTATGTGTCAAACTGTTTGATGTTAAGAAAATAGCTGCTCTAAAGCACCATGCTACTCAAAATAACAATAATGCATTTTTTGACACAACATTGTTTTTAGAGATAATTCTTACGTGGTGGAAGATTGTTAACGTAAAGAACCCCTTCAAAGGTGTGAGGTTTAATGATAAGTTTTGTAATCCAGTGCAAACGTTGACGGATGCTAAGCGTGTTATATTTAATGAAGTTTGTTGATTGGTTAGAAGCATGGGACAGCTTGCCAGTTCAAGGGGAGGAAACGGGTAATAGAAGGAAACGAAATGGCAAACTCACTTTGGACACTCAAACTGCCTTGGTTCACAGTATAAAGCCTATAATAGTTGTAATTAAGTACTTATTAAATAGTTTTAAGTTTAAATAAGTGCTAATGGGTAAATTTCAAACAGATAACTTAGAAGCGAGGTTTGGGCAGTACAGACAAATGTGTGGAAGATACTACAATATTTCTGTTGTACGAGTTCTTGAGGCAGAAAAAAGAACTGAAAGCTGTCAGCCTAATAAAGGTTGTATCAGCTTCTAATAAGATATTTGAGATCAAAGATTTAAATTTTTACAGACCAAGTTGACCTTGTTGAAGAAAGTGATAGTTTTGATTTTAATGATATTGATTTTGAAGATGTAATTAAAGCATTAAATGATGTTGCCATATCAGACAATGACTTAGTAGCCTTAGTTTACATAGGTGGGTACATATGTTTCAAAATGCTAAAATCGAATACTTGTAAACAATGTGAAAAATGCTTTGTAGAATACAAAGAGCTAGTCTCTAGCAACAATTTGTACAGTTCTTATCTACAGGTCATTGACAGGGAAGTTTGAACTACCCATCTAGTTTAGTTGTAAATATTTAAACTGATTGTCTTAAACTCTTTAAACTTGTTGTAAGCGACAGGTATGAAAAAATGTTTCTAATGTTAAAACAACAGAGAAAAGTTTTGAGCAATTCAATGTTAAATCACCTTAGCGACTCATACATTTTTCCATGTAAAACTTGTTCTGTTAGTTCTTTGATTTATGTAAAAAAGTGCATAAATATCTTTACTAATATTCTTTTAAATAAGTATAGCAAACAAACAAGGGAAAGAATTTTAGAAGAGGAGCGTGACAAATGTAAAAAAAGAAAGATTAATAAGTTAAGCCAATAAATAGTAACTTTTATAATAAGAATAACTTTTGTATTGCTTATTTCATTTACCTAATAATTCCAAATGAATTAAATATTTTATGTACTATGATGAAGTATTTGTGCTAAAGGGATACTCCTGAGATAGGATAACTACCTTCACCGGTTATGCTGAAATATTGATAAGTTTCACGGTGAGTCCTGGCGGCCAGGATGCTATTCTTACGAGACGAGCGCTGCTCGCCCGCCCCTTACTGTGACGTCACAACATGAGCAGCGCGGCCTGGGATTCTAGTGTGGCCTTGGCTCAACACGCCCGTCCGACGAGGTACCGGGGGCTCAACACGCCCGTCCGGTGTCCCGCGGGCTCAACACGCCCGTGCAGGGGTGTCGGGGGCTCAACACGCCCGTCCAACTGGTCAGGCCGCTAGGGTCCGACTGCCTTGCCAGCTCCACGCCTCCTGCTTATCTAGTAAAAGAGTTGTGGTGGGGGTTGCCTGTTATGGTGGGGGCTGGCAAGCAGTAGGGCATTGCTTGATTTATTATACATTTTCTAATCCCATTTACATAAATTGCCTTATCTCTTTTGATTTTCTACGACCAAGTATTGTTTTTTTTCCCCTTTTTTATTACTTGGGGACTCAAACACTTCGTTACAATTGTTATAGCTTTTATTAAATATAATACATAATGATGCTTATTCAAAGGTATAAATTTTTTTATTTAACACTCTATCACTTGAATTTCGTCTTCTAACCACGGAATACTTTTTGAAAAATTCCCGTCACACCAAACAAGATTTGACACCAGCCCAGTATTACTCAATGCAAGCGGCGGACCATGTTACGTTCTGCCCCAAAACATCCGCATTCATATACCGGACTGTCGTTTTGTGCGCCCGCCTTTAGGCTTGGATAACGCAAAATATATATAACATTATGTAAACACTTTCTATAATTAAAAGTTTTCCATTACAAAACGGAATAGAATATATTCGTAAATAGGCGTGTTCTTGAAAACGCAATTTTTTTTACAAGGCATATTTTTTACAACATTACATACTTTGATATTAGGATAAAAACAGTAAAAGTACATTAATAATAAAAACGTATATAGTGAAACAGTATCTAATTATTTCATAAGACTTTTTAAAGGTAATTTGTTCTATTGTTAGAACTATTATTGTTGATATACTGGAGATTGGACAATCATTGTCTAGCTAAACTTGCAAGGAGTCAGTTTCGATTTCAACATTGAAAGTGTCATTGAATTTAGTAAAACAAATTCAGAAAACGAAAAAGTTTGTTTAATATTATTTTGTAAAATTAGTACTTTTAAAGAAATGTTAATTTAATATTTTAAATGGCCACTGTTTTAAATTTAATTTGCAAAGTCGATTAAACTTTTTTATTGTTAGATCTCATCAACGTAGTGTTTACTAAATTTTGGTTCTATTAACATTACATAAGATCTTAGAAAAGCGTTACATAACATAAATAACATTTAATGCCAAGGTGCAAAGAAAAAGTTGTACTCGCTGCGGCTGTGGGAGGAGGGGGAAAACTTAAGTCACTTCTCCCAGTTTATGGTCACATCTTTCTGCGTGTTTCCAATAACTTCCGCACATTACGACTCTCCCAACTGTCCTAACCCCCTTCAGATAAATTACTGGGTTTACATAATTTTAGTCATTAAATTATAAACCATATAAAAACTTTAAAATTTTCCTAAACGAATTAATAATTGAATAAGAGAGATTATAAGGGATATGTTCCGTTTTTATTTTTAATAAACTAACATTATATAACCTATTATAAATAAGAAAAAGATACCTCTAATAAGTACCTTTCTATTTAAAGTTGAACTTCACAACGACATGTAAAAAATAAAATTCTCCGTAGTTTGGTCTTAAACCGCTACGAGCGCTGCTGCACTAAATTTTGCTATCGTGAAAACAGCACTGACATTATAGATATATATTGATGCCTTTCGTTTGATCTGTGTTTCGATCACTTTATATCGTGTTCTTGTAAGGGAAAATATTCAAAAGTAAACTTCAAGAAAAGAAAAGGAAGGTAACGATGAAGATAATAAAAGAAACTAGGTTAAGAGGGGAAAGGGTTTATGACGACAGGCAGTTTGTTTGAACATAAACAATCAGAACAAGGAGGATTTTTAACAATTGGGAGGAAAAATACATTAATATTTTCCAATTAACTAATAATCATCAAAGTAGTTTACAGCGGAAGACCTGGAAGAGAACATGACACTTACTTAATAGGTTTTGGCTGAAGTTTACACCGAAAGAATGTATACAATTAAAAATATTATTTACATTTTTTTCAGTGAATTAAACAGATCATGTTGAGGTATACATATTATAGAAAATTTTCAATCATTTACATGCTATTTCAAGTAAAGATGTCATTAAATAGAGTACAATATGCCATAGCCATTTCCGCATCGTGGTCCAGATCCTGTTTATATTTATGGAAGCTCTTGTCTAAGAAGTTACCATTTCCTTATTTCAATGCAAATCTAGTGTATCCCGATACCTACAAGAGAAAAGGTTTATTGTATTACTTCCCATCATTGACGTTGCTGTTTTATAGTTTAAAGTATTAAAATTGTTTAACCTAAAAGATATGTTTATTTTAACTTAACTTCGTCGAATTATTTAAACAACATGACTTTAAGGCTGTAAAGTACTTAAACAGTAATTTGTAAAAAATCAGAGCTACCAGCTTATGGAGTTTAATAAACACTTTGCCGAACAATAACTTTCATAGTCTAATTGTTTTCGACCGACTCCGGAATGAAGAGACTTTAATGTTTTGAAAGCTTTATTAAAAGTTCTGAAAGTTGTCATCATAATTTCCGTGGCATTGGATCTACTAGCCACAAACTCAACCAGTAAGCTTTATATTGAAACCAAAGCTCTAAGTAGCTTAATTATTTTAGAATGTTTTATCTGTATGCAATACGACATACATTAGAGTAAGGAATTTATACGGTAAGCAACTACTAGGTATAACGAAATACGAATATAAATTATTAGACAACTAAAGTTTGGAATGAAATTAACATGATTTTCCTTTGACGTAACAACTTAAACCACCTCTCAGTTCCTTTGCTGGTAGTATACACATGAAAAATATTTAATTTTAATTTATTACCTTTTCAAATTAAGACGTTTCTATCGAACAATATATATATATATATATATATTAATATATATATATATATAATTGTGAGATATCGGATTCAGTTGTGAGTTTCCTGGATATAGATATTTTTATTGAAAATCAGAAGTTGAAAACTAAGATCAATATAAAAAACACCAACACATTTCAATATATACATTATGACAGTTGTCATCCGTCCCATGTAAAAAAGCCATTCCAAAGAGCTTAGCTAAAAAAGCCCAAAATGTATGCAGTGACAAATATCACTTAGAACAATATATTGATAATTTATTATCAGCATTTTCCAAAAGGGGTTATCCTCGCAAACTTTTAAACAACAAACTGAACACTAAATCACTATCAATTGGAACAAATAAATCTAAATTTGACAATAATGATCCTAAGTTTTTAACAAAATACCACCCAGGACTTTATAAAATTAACAATATACTTCGAGTAGCATACAGTTTATTGGACAGCTCTGCTTCAACTAAAAACATTTTCAAATACATTCCAAAAATAAGATTTAGAAAACCACCAGTTTTGAAAGATATTTTAGTCCATCCAAAATTGCCTAAGCACAAAGACCAAGAAAACATGACAGTTGGGTCACATCCTTGCAATAAACCCAGGTGTTTAGTTTGTAACATGTGCTCTACTTCAAAAACATTTACAAGCAGTTCTACACAAAAATCATACAGTATATTTGAAAACTTAACATACGAATCAAAAAATATTGTTTACCAAATTCAGTGCAAGTTATGCCCTAAAGATTATATTGGCTCAACGATAAATTCTCTCAGAACAAGGATGACAGGGCACAGGTATGCATATAAACATAAAAAGACAGAGCAACCTGTAGTGGCACATGGCTTAATACATAATTTAAATTTTGAAGAAATATATTCAGTAAAACCAATTAGAAAAATATCAGAAAATTTAAGTACACAAAGCCTTAGAACCATGGAACAAGCCCATCAACTCGTCACTAAATCAAAATTTCCAAGTGGATTAAATTTAAGGTGACTTAGTCAACAAAGTGAATTTATAAAATTAAATCATATGTTTACCATTGTACATAATTCATTCTTAATTTTCATTTTCTGTGTTGATGTTTTATGTTTATTCTGTTCTTATAGCCCTACTTATATTTTTGTAATTTCCTGAAGACGGCTTAAGCCGAAATATAGAAACTGTTTAATATATTTGAAGAATTCTTATTGAAGATTAATATATATATATATTTATATATATAATTATATATATATATATATATATATATATATATATAATTTCAATAAACATTGAATCGCAAAAAGTATATATATGTATATGTATATATATATATAAAATTTTGCATTAAGCTTGGGTCAAATAAAAGAAAAAATCAAACATGAGACAACCCAAATGCGTTGAAGCGATTTCCTTTGCTTGCTGACTCACATTTTCATTGCTGATTTATCTGGATGTTGTTATCTTAACTAACATGTATAAAATTCGCATTTCACCTGTATAATAAATCAGATTCACAACAATTATGCCATTAGAAAGAGTAATACTGTAGAAACATGTGATAGGCTATATAGTATTTAGTTTATCACAAAATATCTACATATGAGAACCCCGAGCACGGACTTTGCCCAAAGTGTCAAGAAATTTGGTGAAATTTTCAAAGAGCTAAAGAGAGGTGTAACATCTGAAAAGTAAAAATATATCCTGGTAGTTGTCATAGAGTCTATCAGACCAGTTTTCTAATGTTTATCTGAGCTTTAAAATCTTTAAGCAAACAACTTCAAAATGAAAGTGAGCCACGAAGCAAAGCAATGATGCATTGCCTTGCGATCCAGTTTGGACAACATTTCTGGGTTTATGAAGAAATAGTAACAGGTAACGTACGTGAAATGAATAAACCAATAATCCTAAACAGCTTGATATATATGTAGGGTAATATAAAATCACAGCTATAAAGGATTTCAATATTGAGGATCTTTTTAAATCAATACGAATAAACGATGAACTAAAAGAGGTCAGGCGATCAAAAGGTCATGCCATGATATGGTTAGAACACATAGAAGGAGCTCCATAAAACGGATGATATAGGCAGACATGTTTTAGATTACGAGAACACCTATATTCAGATGATAAATTACTATTGAAATAATTATGTTAAACGTTTTTTTAAGTATTTTGTATCATTATTTTAATACAGCTTTTTAGTAATATAAGCCCAGCATTTATTTTGAACGGTTGTATTAACGTCAATATCACGAAATGGAATCCTTTGCGTGTTCAATTAGGCTAATTATTAGCCATTAAGCGTAAATAATACACATCTGAAGCGTTCAGTAAGAATCAATGTGCTTTTTGTAGTGATCTTGCAGATTTTCTCTAAGCGATTAGATTGAGAAAGTTAAAATTAAACTAAACATTAATTCTGTTACTTTGTTTTCTACATATAATGTTCTTTATAACAGGCTATTGATATTATCGCTATGTCTTATATTATAAATTGGGCAGCCAATTCAGTTATGTAACTTTGTAACCGTTCAGGTCCATTCCCTTGTCAAATATATACGCCTTCATACAATTCCTAAAAATATGTTTATAAACAAAAAAAAAATGAATACAGTCTTTCGATTACAGTTATGTACTTAACATTATAGTGATGTCCATCAACTTGGACTTAGTAAAGAATTTTTCTTTAAAAGAGAAGCCGATGTCCTTTTATGCCTTATTCTTCCCGTCCTCACGAGCCACTGGCCTGTGCGAAGATATTATCAAACAGAATAAGGGGGAGATTCGATACAGTACAAGGTCGATGGTACTGATAAAAAGTGCAACGGTCACAGACAGGATTCGAACCTGCGCTATCTCTAACTCAGACTCAAAGTCCAACGTCTTAGATGACACGGCCATCGGCACACCGAAAAAATAAAATGGCAGAACATTGAGCCGATGGTGGTAATGTCACTCCATGGGGTTTTATTAAGTTTTATTATTTGGAAAAACCATATACATAGAGACAGACAGTGGGAAATACATCATTGAGATCCATGCTCGTAAGGTGAAATGTGTTTGTCTTGACCCGAACAATAATATTGTATATGCCGTAGTCCAGAGACACCCTGTATAATTAGGACAAATAATAAGTACACAAAATAAAGATTCTTAATATAGCAAAATATAGATTATATATAGTGTTACATTCTGCGGAACCAGTAACAACTTTACTATACCTAATAATATTCATGACCTGCTTTCGGGTTATGTTTACAACTCTCAACGGCTTTAACATATTTATACACATTTTAAGCAACTTGCCTTAAAATAATCACTTACAATTTACTGTTGTGATTAAATGAACGGTTGTATAAAACAACACAAAGGTAAAGATACTTGCCTTTAAATTTATATTTTCTTAATTTTCCATTATTGTTGGCTGGCTTTTCAGAGAAGTCTATAAGACACAAGGACTTGTAAAAGATGACTATTTCTAATCTTAAACTTATTCCAAATACAGTAATAAGTTAAGCTCTACTTGTATATAATCAATCAAATATAATACACTTATATCATATAATGGATCGATAGCATAATTAACGAAATTAACTTAAAAATAAGTTAATGAAATATTTGCATAAAAAGCGTTTACATACAGTTTTAGTACTTTTATTATATCACTATTTAATTTATTTATTAAATCATATAAAACTGTTTTTTATATATTTTTATAATAAGACCTTTATGAAAATAAAAAAACTCAGTTAAGAAATAGGCAGACAACCTTTAGGTTGAAATAAAATTATTTGATTTAAACAATTAGGAAACAAAAACTGAAGTCGCGTGCCACAGCATATGGTCACATTTCTTGTCCAGGTTCCAATAAATACTCCACATTACGAGTCCAGATATGTCCTGACCTACTCAAGGACAAAGAACAAAAGAGGTTTAGAGCGCACTCTTATTTCTGTCTGCTCGTAGCTTTCCTTTGACAGTAACTTCACAGAGCCACTGCAGCACTTTAACTCTTCACAAAGCTGTAATGAAGGCTCTATGTCTGGAAAATAGTTATGGATTTCTTTCACAAAGAAAAAAATATTTTTCTTTATGCAGAAAAAATCAGATTTTCCCTCTTTTGTAAATTTAAAGAAGTAGAAGACAGTAAATAATAGAGCAAACTGTAAAGTTTTCATTTGCATTGTCTTTAAAGTATACCTATTTTTCTTGATTTATTTAATATCATATAATTAAGGTAAAATATAAAACTAGAGAAATTATTGAGTGTTTTCAAGAACGCGTAGGAAAGTAAATTTAAAGATTTTAAAAATTATGTTAAGAGCTTATAGATCTAGTAAAATATCGGAAATATTAACAATAATGCATAAACTTAACTTAACTCTTGGTTTTGTTGTCAGTAGAAAATAGCTCTGTAAAGGCTGTATTTCTAAAACCGGGATACTCTCATCAACACAAGATACAACAGTGACGAGCTTGTCTGTCAGAGGGCGCCACCATTCAGAGACCCCCCAACGATGAGTCAATTCCTGTCATTTACGGCAACTGGTACATGCAGGATGAATGACTTGTATGATTTATTCACAGCTTATTTCCGTGGCCTTTATTCATTACGATCATACGGAAGTGTTTTATGAGTAAACAGATGATTGTGGAGTTTAAGGCCTCTTTTAGCGTTTAAACATTCACTGATTTTTTCCTAACGTACATAATCCTGTGAGCTCGAAAAGAATGAAGTTTGGATCTTAAATAACCTCTAGAGATCTGACCACTTACTTATTACAGTCTAGTACTACGACAAACAATCAACTCGGCCGCTATGAAAAGAAGAAGGTTAATTTATTCATTATTCATGCCCAGCTTACACAAATCTTGGAAATATTTCGCTAAACATGCACATATTATTATTCACACACACGTGGTTTATGTTAACGCTTTTACTGTTATGCATATTACACTGAAAATGGAAATCATTGTTATACTTATGTATTTCTCGTTATTTCACCTTACGCTAGTCAGTATACTAACGTAAGTGGATTCGTTAAAGATGAAAGTTTAAACTCAAATTAAAGTAAATATACCTTATCAACCCGTATAAGTTGGAAATTAAGTAACCTACCAACACAAAAATTGTTATCTTTGAATAGTGTATCTAATATTAAAATTATTCTGGTGGTATTAAAGAAAATGCATCCTACATTTTTTGTGCTCAAAACCATCTGCATCAAAATGATAAGTTCGCTAGTGTCTTTCAGAATGGGATACAATAAATTATGTATACAACAATCAAAAAATGAATACTGTAAATAATTTAAACAAAGAATTTAAGAAGATTATTACTTTGGTAACATGTAGTATTGTAGTTGACATGTGTTTTGGAAGACCGCTATTTGGAAGAAATTATAATCTTCGAACACTTTTTTGTCTACTTGGATTTAAACATGCTTAATGTCTATCAAAAATTTTGATTAAAGCAGTAAAATATGCACGCTATATTTGTATAAGATCTAACTAAAACATTGTTATTTAAATAAATTAAGATCCATATCCCTCCCACACCTAATTGGCTTTTGACTATGGAAATTATTATTATTACAGTCTAGGATCTGAGAACCAATTGGCATTGCATAAACACCCAACGTGATTTTCTTGAAATAGATAGAGAAATTTCTTCTAAAGAAAAGAAAAGAAATTGATAGCCAGTCGCTGTAGTTTCTTACCCTAACATTTTTTATTTTAAACTTATTCATCATATAATTTTTAGTTTGCTCTTTCCCGTTTTTTGTTTCGGTTACTGTTGATTATCCGCAGTTTTCAAGTCTCTGACTATTACTATATGAGGTTTTAACAATTTTTATAGAATTTTGACTATGGAAATTATTATTATTACTATATGGCATGGTAAATTCAATATTAACTTGGATGATTACCAATATATTAATTAAAATGCATTCTTCTGAACGAAAAAGGTAATCAATGTGTGCATCCATTAAAAAACGTGATAACAATATAACATTTATTATAAAAATCTCCTCTTAAATATGCAAAGTTATCCAGTTTAATTGTCAAAGTTTATAATATTATAAGCGTAGATTTATCCAACTCTCATGTAATTTCACTAATAACTTCTTCGTCAAACTCTTCCCTTTCACTCAACTCCCAACCACAAAGATCTTTTTTTAAATACACCAGATATATCTATCACACTGTTTGACTGGTTACATGCACTGAAAATGCACTGGCTTTACTACTGGTACTACACACTATTGACGTGTAAACTTTTTCACAAAGTTTGTCCTCTTTGGCTGGTCTTGAAGCTAAACATTTTCTGTAGTTTTCAGATCTAAACTAATAATTATTAAAATTTATAATATCTAATATTGTTAAAACACGTTTTATCATACTGACGCTAGAATTCAATTGGTCATAATACGGGTTAAATTAAACAATTAACAAAAATTCGATGAATAGCAGCGTAAATTTGTGAGGCCAACTGAGCACAGCTTTTACACGCACTAAGTTCTCTCTACCGTGAAATCTCAAAAGAAATGTTTAAAAAGCTTTGATAGGAGTTAGGTAAGCGAACGTCAGTCTAAATGTAAGAAACAGAAGTGTAAAGTTAATTAGCTTGGGTTTTCTTTATTCACACAAAGACAAAGCACATAAACCCGTGAGTGTATGCTTAGCGTTCTGGTTCAGATATATGTTGTCATCTGATACATCATCTGTAAGATAAACAGCGTGTTTCACGAGGAATTTATAGGATTTTCGATACAATTCTACTATTGAATAAGTACATATTTTAACATTAACAGCAGTGGGAATGTATATAATTCTTCATCAACAAAACGTTTATAAATAAAATCTTTAAGAAAATGAAAGTTTCATATGGAATTATAGTCATTATATGCAATAATATGAGAATAGCAGGATCTAAACATGACTAATAAAGTAAATGTCTATGACGCCAAAGATAGAACGTAGGAGTTGATAGCTGAAATTGATATTATAATGCTGAATATCTCATCCAGATTGATGGAATTCCAGTGTTTGAAACAGGGAATACAATCGATTTTAAACTTTCTAATTTAATTAATTTACAGTCACAGTGAATGGACGTTTTATTACCGTCAATGGATGCATCATGTTAATTCAACGTTGAGGAGAGACACTACGAAGAATCCCTTCTTTTCACGCTACAATTATTTTACAATGCAAAGCTTAAAATCAGAAATAGTACTTTGGTTCAGCCATTTTGTATTTCTTGTAAGTATATTACAAGAAGAAATGCCTAAGTTTTTACATAAGACAAATATTTTTATTATACAATTAGTATAAATAAATGGTTTTTAATTACATCAAAATACAAATTATATTTATTCTATTTTTTCATTTGTATCGAAGAATATTACCTGAAATATGAGGGACTGTAGATAAAACCAAAAACACTCGTAAACACAATATTTCCTTTAATAGCCTACACGAAAAGAGTCAGGTGGAGGCTGGTGCTCTGAATCCCCCTTCTAAACCCCTCGCCTAACAGTATTACCAGTTTTATATGTACGGAAGGAAAAATGGTAAATAGTATTATTAATAAAATTAGAAATGTGCCAACATCGTAAACTGTATGTCTATTTGATCTCACTCGTCTGATTTGCGAAAGAAAAATAAATCAAGAAGAAAATATACAGTCTAGGATCTGAGAACCAATTTGCATTCCATAACCACCCAACTTGTTTTTTCTTGAAATAGATAGAGAAATTTCTTCTAAAGAAAAGAAACTAAATTGATAGCTAGTTGCTGTAGTTTCTTTCCCTAAGCAATTTTTTTCTTTTAAAATTATTCATCATACTATTTTTAGTTTGCTCTTTCCCATTTATTAGTTTATTTGTTTCGGTTACTTTTGATTATCCGCAGTTTTCAAGTCTCTGACTATTACTATATGAGGTTTTAACAATTGTTATAGAATTTTATATTCATTTTGGATATTTTATTGATAAGTACAAGGAAATAAACCAAAGTATTTAATGAGGTAAAACCAACGATGACAAAAACAGTTCTTTCTGAGTACCTGAACTTAAGAACATAATTATGACTAATTATTATGCTTTATTATTTTGGTTTAGCATTTCATATCAATACAATCTGATTTGCCAACAATATCTGCATTGAATTAACACGAGTTATCCGCTTACATACATCATGATTAAGCTGCACTATATATACAACAATTTGTGTCGTATCGGTACCAGACTGTATCTGGGTTACTGTTAAACTCTCATGAGATTATTCTACCACAGCTGAATGAACACTAAGTGTAATGACTGATCAAGAGTTTATAATGGAATAGTAGTTGATGATCTTATTGGCTGATAACATACGTACTACAATCATGTCAGGTATTCAATAATAGTTAATATTAAACTATTATTAATATTAACCTGCTCCGCAATTTCCATCAGTCAATTATTTATATCGTATTGGAATCAACGATCTAATCGTCCATAAGCAAAATGAGATTACTATGATAATTATATAAAAATTACTATTAATTTTGAATATTAGCCCTCTCGTGAAAACATTTGATTACTTCATAATTTAAAAAGTGGGTTGGTCCCGATTTAACCATATGATCACGTAGATAATGTAAACAGCTTTCAACGCCACCTGTTGTAAATATACAGTAAATAAATAATTTTATAAAATAATATTTCATATTTAATAATTTATTACATAATTCCTTACATTTTTAACCAATAATGTACCTATTTGACATGTGTAACTAGACAAAAACGTTCTTTGTGCTAAAGTGATAGTATTATTAGGCTTATATAAGAGCTGGTGCCTCTTCTCTCTATTCTGTCACCATTACGACAGCTGTTTGGCCAGAATTGGCTGTTTGTATAGTACACAAGAGTCGGGCTACTTGTCTTGTGATGTTTCTATAGCTCGCTCTTGTTTGACAATTGACAATTTTACAATACAAATAAAGCATACATTTTGTTTTTAATGTCACTTTGGTTTTGCCCACTATGATATGGTCCTAAATCATCACAACTATTTCTAATTTACACTGTTTGTGTTACACAAGCTTACTCGTACTTTCACGTTATCCAGACTTTCACCTTGTGTGATTACCTGGTAATTAGTTGGTGAAAAAGGTATTTATATGCAGGATTTTGAAATATTGGAATGCAGGTTTAGCAAAATATCGTCTCCCCCTATTAGGGTTAGCCTGTGCGTTCATTTTGCTGATTAATTAATATTCTGACAAGGATTTTTATCTAAAAAAAAAAAAAACAAAAACAAAACCGCCTTCTTACGTACACATATCCGTTAATTTAATATTTAAACTATATTTGCTCGACTCGTTGCATCCTGCTACTGTATTTATGGCATATAAATATATCAAAATTCTGAAATACTGCTATCCTTGATGAAGTTTAATCGTTCAACTTTGATGTGGTACAATTTGTTTCTATTAATATATACATTAAAGTTTTAAGTTTTATGTAACTAATATATATATATTAGTTACAATGTAACTGCGATTTCACTAGCTTAAAAAAAATATATA